>NW_018231094.1:1295-3420 GCF_001263595.1 Phalaenopsis equestris | reverse complement strand
TCTACTCGCCCAATATTTGCCACTGGCGCTTAAGCGCGGGGCCTCTGGTGCTTAGGCGAGGTCTTCTCTGTTTAACTGGTGCTTAAGAACCGGATCTGGCGCTTAGGCGCCAAAAAACTATTGCATATTTTTCACCTATTTGCTCCAAATTTGATCCTTTTTCTCTCCTTTAAGAATTTTTCACCTTTTTACATGTAATTGAAAGAAAAACACAAAAATACCTTCCATTAAAGCCAATATCTCAAAAATAAGTATAAAAATGTGTCCAAAAATATTATATATTTTAGGCGTATCAATTATGCAATTGGAGTTGTTTTAGGGCAGAGATATGACAAAATTTTTAAAGTGACATACTACGCTACTAAGACTCTTAATGATGCTCAGATTAATTACATCACTACTGAAAGAGAGTTATTAGCCATTATTCTATTGTTTATGCTTTTGATAAGTTTTGGTCATATCTGATTGGAGCTAAATGTGTTGTGCATACAAACCACTCAACTATAAAAATTTGATGCAAAAAAAGGATGCAAAATCAAAATTAATTAGATGGGTACTTTTGATGCAAGAATTTAATTTTGTGGAAGTAGATAGGAAATGATCTAATAATCAAATAGCTGATCATTTATCCAGGATGGAACATGAAGAAAGATTTGATCTTAAAAGAGAAATTAATGAAACTTTTCGTGATGAACAACTTTATAGTGTTAAAGATTGGGAAATATCGTGGTATGCTGATGTTGTGAACTAAATTGTTAGTGGTATTTTATCATTTGGATTGATAAAGCGACAAGAGAAGAAATTTATTCACAATGCAAAATTTCACTTTTGGCATGACCCATATTTATACAAACAATGTAAATATTTTGTTATGTGGAGATGTGTGTCTTATAAAGAAGTTGAAGAAATTATCCAAAAGATGTCATGATTTTGAATTTGGGGGTTATTTTGGAATTGATAGAACTGTTCACAAAATTTTACAATCTGGATTATATTGGCCTATTATATTTAGAGATGTTAATAGATATATAAAACTTGTGATCGATGTCAGTGAGTAGGTGATATTTCTAAAAAGAAATGAAATGTCTCTAAATTTTACTTTAGAAGTTGAAATTTTTTATGTTTGGGGATTACATTTTATGGAACCATTTATACCTTTATTTGGAATTTGGTGTTGTTTTCCCGTTTTTCCTGCTTACATTCTTAATAAAGGGGTTGTCACCTGTATCATCACGCTGCTCCTTATAACTTGAAGGGAAGACAATCGTCGTCTCCCTCTGAGGATTAGTCACCACGTAGACAAAGGAGGTTTTGTCAGGTTCAACCGAAGAAGAAAGAAACTCCATCTCAGCAAAGAGAAGCCCTGCAAGTCGGGCAGAGGGCAAAAAAAGACGACCCGAAGAGCTCGGAGCGAAGCTGCACAGAAGACAGGAACTGCAGATGAAATGCGCAGAAAACAGACAAGAAACCGCAGCTCGACGAGGGAATCCGCGTAGAAAAGAACCGCAGAAGCTGGATGGCGCGAAGGAGGAGATGACGAAACGCAGAAGCAGACGCCGAAGCCCTTCGTCGTTGGGCGTGAAAGAGAAGACGACGATCGCAGAGGAGATTGAAGTCCTTCGTCGTCGTCGTCGAGTGCGGGAACTTCTTCGTCGAGCACCAAAGGATGGATTGAAGGCCAATGGAATCAAACTAGGGTTTTACCATCGGGCGAAACCCTAGCAGAGCAGATCGCCACCGATGTCATTATATATGTATATATATATATATGTATATATACATTTTTTTTTTGATAAAGAAAGTATATGTATAAATCTCCCTACATGTTGATTAAAGAGGGTTACAAGAAGGAAAAACATATGGAGACTTATTGATTCAATACAGGAATCATAAGTCCTCCCCAAAATCAAAACAATCTATACTAACAACAAAATTTTGCCAAAGAAAAAAACATAGACCCTAGATAGCATGTAATACAGAAAAACTTAAGATAGATTGAGGGAGAGGGAGATCATATCAGGCAGTAATCAATCACTTTAGATCTTGGTGAGAAATTCTGAAGTATGGGACCTTTATCCTGTCACGCTGCAGTAGAAACTGAAGGGTAAGGGGGGGGGGGCAACAA
>NW_018231094.1:0-501 GCF_001263595.1 Phalaenopsis equestris | reverse complement strand
TGGTGATGTTATCCCAAGTAAAGAGGTTTTTGTCAATGTTCAAATGGGCTAGCAGTTGATGCCATACTGCCTGTACAAAATTGCATTCAAAGAAAAGATGTGGCAATGATTCCTCCTCCTGAATACAGAACCTGCATATAGAAGGTCCTCTCAGCCCCTTTAGTTTAAGGATATCATTAGTAGGGAGGAGATTGTTAAAGACCCTCCAACAGAAAAAGGACATGGAGGGGGATAGGAAATTGCTCCAAATGATTTTGATCCAGGATAGATGTTCCCATTGGAAGATTTTAGAGTATATGGAATTGGTAAGGCTTTGATTTGAAAATGACTGCCAGACAATTTTATCTGTTTTACTTCTATTGATGTTGATGCTGACAATTTTTTCTATAGAGTTGGCATGTAGAATTTCTGAGAGTTTAAGTAGTGATCAGTCTTCATCCACCCAACAGTCAGCCACCTTGAGATAAGGGTTTGGGTAGTTACTAATAGGGGACAGCCAGT
>NW_018231093.1:0-952 GCF_001263595.1 Phalaenopsis equestris | reverse complement strand
ATAAGATGAATCTACTCGAAACTCCACGTTCTTCATGACACGAATTTCACATTCTTTGCACAATTTTTCATGACTTTCACTCTCACAAGATCTCACACTCTACACAAAACTCCACAAAATTTCCACACTTTTTCCATAAGTTCTTCACATTCACAATGTTCTCAAGGTCAGTACCTAAACTTTAATTCCCTACCATTTCGAGGTCGGTACCTAAATTTCGATTAGCATTCTGGGGTTTGTACCTAAATTTCAATTCTCATCTCAGGGTCAGTACCTAAATCCTGATTCTCATCCTTTTTGAGTTCAATACCTAATTTTCAATTCTCATTCTAGGGTTGGTACCTAAATTCTAATTCTCATCTCGGGGTTAGTACCTAAATTTTGATTCACATCATTTTTTAGGTTGGTACCTAAATTTTAATTCTCTTTCCAGGGTTTGTACCTAAATTCCAATTCCCATCTCAAGGTCGGTACCTAAATTTTGAATCTCATCCTTTACGAGGTCGGTACCTAAATTTTGCTTCTCATTCCAAGGTTGGAACCTAAATTCCAATTCTCATCTTGGAGTCAGTACCAAAATTCTGATTCCCATCCTTTCTAAGGTTGGTACTTAAACACTAATTCTCATTCCGGAGTTGATACCAAAATTTAAATTCCCATCTCAGGGTCAGTACCTAAGTTATGATTCTCATCTTTTCCAAGGTCGGTACTAAATTTTAATTCTCATTTTGGGGTTGGTACCTAAAATTTCAATTCCCTTCTTGGAGTCAGTACCTAAATTTTGATTCTCATCCTTTCTGAGTTCAGTACCAAAATTCTAATTCTTATTCTAATTTTGGTACTTAAATTCTAATTCCCATCTTAGAGTCAGTACCTAAATTTTGAATCTCATCCTTTTTGAGGTTGGTACCTAAAAAAATGCAAGCATACGTATCGCTCAAGTAATAAAAGG
>NW_018231092.1:0-947 GCF_001263595.1 Phalaenopsis equestris | reverse complement strand
TGAAAATTTTCCTGATGAACAACTCTATGTTGTTGCTAAGTGGCATATACCATGATATGTAGATTTCGTTAACTACTTTGTTAGTAACATCTTACCATACAGACTAATAACCTACCGAAATAAAAAGTTCATTCACATTACAAGATTTTACCTTTTGGATGACCCATATTTACATAAAAAATTTCAAAACTATAATTTTAAGATGCGTACCAATTATAGAAACTCGGAAAATTATTCAAAAATGTGATAAATCTGATTTTGAGGGACAGAACCGCATTTAAAATCTTACACTCTGGATTTTATTGGCCTACATTGTTTAGAGATGTTAACACTTATGTGAAAGCTTGTGATCAATTTTAGAGCATATGCAATATTTCTAGAAGAGATGAAATGTCTCGAAATTTTACTTTGGAAGTTAAAATATTTAATGTATAGGGTTTAGATTTTATGGGACCAATTATACCATCTTTAGGAAAATTTTACATATTATTAGCAGTCAATTGTGTGTCTAAATAGATTGAAGTTGTTGTTTTGCCCCATTATGATGTGAGTGTTTCAAAACTTTTGAAAAAAATATTTTTACCAGATTTAGAATGCCAAGAGTGATCATTACTGATGGGAGAAGTCAATTTTTAGAATTAGCACATTATTAGCGAAATATGGAATTAAACATTGAATTGCCACAGCTTATCACCAACAGATCAGTGGATTATTAGAAGTATCTAATCGTGAAATTAAAAGAATTTTAGGAAAAATTGTAAATCCTAATAGAACTAATTGGTCTGCTAGACTTGATTTTACATTATGGGCTTATGGGTTGCTTTTAAAACTTTTATAGGAATGCCACCATGTAGGATCACCTTTGGAAAAGCTTGTCATTTAACTGTTGAGTTAGAACATAAAGCTTTTTATGAGATAAAAGAATTTAATTATAATTTAAAAGATGA
>NW_018231091.1:0-203 GCF_001263595.1 Phalaenopsis equestris | reverse complement strand
TTGTCCTTATCCACAGCCTGATTGGTCATAACCGCTGAGTTCGCCGTTCGCCGCCGGTGGCCGTGAGGGCGCCGTCGGTGGACCTTATTAATGAATTAATTCTGGAGTCTCGGGAAAATCTCGCTGTCTGGCGCCATCGGCGCCCTAGTTCAATTCATCACATTTCGATCCTTTTCGCTACAAATTCGCTCCTTTTTGTATCT
>NW_018231090.1:0-1327 GCF_001263595.1 Phalaenopsis equestris | reverse complement strand
TACCCTCTCCCAAGTGCATAAAAAAGTTTGGTTAAGCCGGTTTTAATTTCTTAAATCCCAATTTGAACCCATTAAATATTATTTTCCTATCTATTTGCATTGCCCTATTGACTAATTTTCCTTCACCCACTAGTTCAATGCAAATACCCTAATTGTCTTCTATAGCTCTCCCGAGTTATTCTGAATCACATCATATTTTAACTAATCACTTGGTCATAATAAAAAGTAAATTAAGCATAGAAGAATATCATAACATTAAAGATGTAAAACAAATTTAACATTAAAGATGTAAAACAAATTTTATAAGCATTCTACAATCGTACACCACCTACATGTTTATCACAAGAGAAAGGTAAAAAAGAACTACTCACAATCCATGAAGGAACAATACATGTCATAATTTTAAACCAAGTGAATCAACTAGAATTGTGTTTACAAACAATATAAGATGAAATAGAACACAATACTTAGCTTTTTTCCTACAAAAGTGATGAAAACTCATTGACAAAGGATCTCCAAAAACCTCATGTAATGCTGAGTTTTTCTCTTACAATCACACATAAGTTCCTCACTAACTCTCAAGAAAAATAAAAAGAAACTAGCCTACTACAATAAAATTCCTACCCTAGGCTTCATAAGAACTTCTCCCTAATGTTCTGAGGCATTCACCCCTTCCAAAGTCGCCTACTGTACTCCATGGAACTACTTATATGCACCAAATAACTCCCCAGATCGTATGGGGAAAACTACAGGATCTACCCCAAGTAGTTCTAGTGCCTAGGCACCATAAGGCTAGCGCTTAGAAACCAAGCTCTCTATCTTGTCAGGTGGGTTCTAGCACATAGGAGCTCAAGTAGGTGGCATCAAGGTGCTTGGGTGGAGCGACTTGGCACCCAGTGACTGGTGCCTAAGCATTGGTCTGCTGAATCTCCCAATTTGGATCACATCGCCTCTGCTTCGCTACATTTCTTCTCTACTACGTTCTAGTTCTCATCCCTATTATATCTGCAAGAAAAACATAAAAATACACTACTTTAAAGTGTAATTTTATCGATAAACGGGTGTAAAAGAGAAAGAAAATTAAGCATGCTAAAAGCCAAATCAAAATCCCCCCGAACTTAAACGTTACTCGTCCTCATAACACAATTTGAGGGAATGAGCTTCACCACAACAACACAAAATAACATGTCTAGTACATCAAAAAAATATAAAGAAAATAAATCAGCACTGCAACAGGAAAAATAGAGAAACTTTAGTACATCCACATCAAAAAAATAAAAAATCTAGTCCTTATCATCATCATCATCATCACCACCACCACCACCAC
>NW_018231089.1:0-389 GCF_001263595.1 Phalaenopsis equestris | reverse complement strand
AATGTCAATAATATGTGATGATTTGAACTCCAATCCTCATTTACTTTTTAATTGGCCAATTGAAATATTAAAATGTGTTAAAAATCATATGTTTTGAAAGGGCTATGATTTCTACAACATGGGGAGAATCACATTTGATTCCTTGGGAGAGGATGTCATCTATGTGGTTGAGTGCAAATAAATAAGCAAATATACATTTTTGGATGCAGAATTGGAGATTTTAAGGTGACAGATTAAAATCCCCAATTTGGTTCAGTTGATTGGAAACCAATGCAAGATTGTTAGCTCTCAAGTGAGGGAGTAGTGGGAGCTCCCGAGTGACAGTCGATATCCTCTTTGCCTAACCATTGAATTAGGGACCAAACTCTGAATTAGTCAATATTTTTTAT
>NW_018231088.1:0-2835 GCF_001263595.1 Phalaenopsis equestris | reverse complement strand
ATCAATTTTAAAAATTGTGCTATCTCCACAATAATGCTCATATCCTCTTCTGATGGTGCACGAGAACTAAGAGCAATGGGAAGATCTTCAAAAAGAACATGAAAGTCAAGATTTTTTAATCTCATGATTTTACAATCAGTAGCGATCACAAGCCTAGAAATATTTGATGAATACCATTTTAGTTTCATATTCTTCAGCAACTCGCAAAATATTAATCTCTGTTTTTTTCGACAATGTGAAGCAGATTGGAGGCAATAAGTAATCACCATTTTCCAATTATTATGGATGTAAATCTCTCTTCATACCAATATCAACTAAATCCTAATGTGCTTGGAGGTTATATTTAGATTTATCAAGTCCTACTAAAGAGCCAAAAATATTGTCACAAATATTTTTTTATATGCATGACATCTAAATTGTGGCGTAATAAGTTAGTCCTCCAATATGAAAAATTAAAAAAAAATACTCTTTGTCTTCCATTTACTAGAAATGCGTGATTATTCTATTGTTGTTCTAGAATGAAAACTTTCCAAACCTTTTATGATTGAATTATAAGGTTTATCAAATGTGAAGTTTAAATTTTCAACTTCAAATAAAATTGTACTTATATTACTTCTCTAAGGCACACTTCTGATTTCTTCTTTATTATTAAAATGAAACGTTTGTTTGCAAAATATATGATTAAATGGCATCCAATGTTAGACTCATAAAATAAAGCTTCTTACTCTTATACAACCATAATGACTTAGTATTTTCAACACAATAAGGACATGCAAATCTTCCTTTTATTATATCCAGATAACATTCAATATGCAGGAAATCATTAATAGTCCATAATAAATAGGCCTATAAGGTTAAATTCACTCCACTTGCATCGAAGCACTGAACTTCATTCCATAACTCAAGTAATTGTTGATAAGATGAATGAGGTATGTTTTATAACAATCTAATGTGGCATATTATAAGCAACCAAAATCACAGGCCAAATAATTTACGCAGTACTCATAACCTTGAATGGATTGAAACTATCAGCGACCAATCCAAGACGAACATTACAATGGTCAAAAGTAAATGCAGGATACAGTAAGTCAAATGATTTCCAAGCTTCTCCATCCGTTGAATATTGCAACTTACCATTTTTGTTTCTATTTTTATCATGTCAATCCATGTGTACTACATATTTCTTTGATTTGAATAAACTTCATAATCTAGGAATTAATGAAAAATATCGAATAATTTTTGCTGCCTTCAGGAATTAATGTTTTCTTTCCCTCAATACTATTTTTTTTCTGAGTATTGCTCCATTTTGATAAGTCATAAGTATCACATACCTCCTGATTAGACTTCTCTTTCCAAAATAGCACACAATCATTAGGACATGCATCTATCTTTGTATAACCAAAATTGAATGCTCTGATCATTATTTTTACCTCATTTGTATTCTTAGGCAAAGAAGTCTTGTCGAGGAAGGCTTTTACTAATAACTCTAGTAACATATTAAAAGATCTTGTAGTCCATGCATGTGAACATTTCAAACAAAATAAGTGTAATATAAAAGATAATTTTATAAAATACTTGCACATTAGATGTAATTCTGCTTCCGCATCTTATAACAACTTATTCAAACTTTGATCATCACTTTTTGGATGAGAAGTAGATGTTTTACAATCGATAATTGGATTACTTGAATTATTTTTTTTGGTAAAAGTGCCCCTTATCAATCTTTCTATATCATTCATATTTGGTTCTTCTGCTTGAATTTGCGATTGTTGAATATTCAAGCTTAGCAACTTCACTGATATTGTTATTCTTACTCTACCCCTTGTCGGTTTCACACGGCATAAACAAAATAAATACATTTAGATATTAAATGATCTTTGACATATTTCATATTATAGAAAAATCTGTTAATATAAACTCTACATGGACATAAAGTTTCAATTTTTGAATTTTGCTCTTAGATGCAAACTATAAAAATTTTTCTACACCTCTTTTGTAAGGGTCCATCTAGGTTTTTGCATCCAACTTTTATTCATTATAAGATAAAATCATCCAAAATAAACACATCAAAAGTAAACATAAAAACTGTCATTAAGTTATTAGTTTAAATAAGATTTAAAATAGTGCATCAAAGTTGCATAACCAAGCTGTTTTCAAATTAACCTAGATAAATCATACAATATGAAAAAAAAACATGCATCACAACTGACTGAGCCTCCATCTTTAATAAAATATGGTAGACTATTATGAGATCATGTTTCATTGCAACCTTATGATTTAAATGCAACCATTCAGGTGTTGAAGTATTGTTTGATTAAAGGGTTCCAAATCATGTTGGGTAGACATTATGAATAATACTAAAATTTATCTTTACTCTGCCCTGTTCATCGGGCATCAAACAAGGCATTTCAAATTAGTTTCTTTTGTAATTTTTCTGATCTACATGGTTTCTTAGCATTGGCTATTAAGTATTTTTTTTGTATTATATTTTACTTTTTTGTATAGTTCTTCATAATTGCCTACTATTGTTCTCCTATCATTCTCAATTTAAAATAATGAAGTTTAAATTTTTTTTTAAAAAGACCTGAGTTAGATCAACTTAAGCTATGTATGAAAAAAAAAAAGTTGGCATTAAGTCATCTAGGAAAAATAGTGCGACAAAAAAAAGTTGTAGCAGGAGGCTAGAGAAGTAAAATGGTCAGGGAGTAAGAATTTACCAAGGAAAAAAGGATGTTGTCGTCTCACAGAACTCTGACACTAATAAAGAAAGAGGAAAAGAAACACAGAACCTAAGGATCATTTTTGAAATTGGCTGGCAAACTTATTGCAAGAAGA
>NW_018231087.1:0-828 GCF_001263595.1 Phalaenopsis equestris | reverse complement strand
AATAAATTGATTAGGATCAGAGGTTACCCATTTTCTTCCTTGAATTCAGCCTAAATGCTAATTAAGGCTAACTTTCCAAAATTACACATTTGCCCCTAAGGCTCTATCACTTCACAATTCATCAAATTTAATTCAAATGACTTTGAAATTTTTATCCTACCTCATTCATGGGTTAATCAAGACATCAGAGGAGAAAATATGATTCTTCAAAATTTAATGTAATTTATATAATTATTTTCATGCAAAAATAGAATTTTTCAAAGAAAATTCCTAACTTGACCAAGGTAAATCCAAATCCCTTCAATTTTTTACTGAAGATATAACTAAACTAGAGAAGCCTTTGGACCAAATTTTATGATTTGTTGAATTTTATTTAAATTTTAAGAATTATTTTAATTTCTAGGGTATTTATTAAATATTAAATATTTTAAATAGAGAAAATTTAGTTTTGTATTTTTGAAATGTCTCCCTGAGGTCAGAGAACTTACAGGAGAAGATTTTATATTTTTTTGAATTTTATTTGATTTATTGGAATTAGTTTAATGAAAACTCATTTTTAGCCTTTAAAAAAAAATATTTTAAGCTTTAAAAATCAATATCTTTATTTAGAAAATCAGGAAAAATATTCTATTTGTTCCTGAGTGATTATGAAGTAATTTAGAATATTTCCACGAGTTTTATTATTTTTGTGATTTTTAGGAGTTTTTAATTATTTGAATATTTAAAATAGGTTAAAAATTAAGTTTTTATTCTGAATTTAATTTTATTTTTAGAAAATACCTCTGATCACAAGGAGCTCAAAAAATAAGTTTTTATAAATTTTTGAGT
>NW_018231086.1:0-8118 GCF_001263595.1 Phalaenopsis equestris | reverse complement strand
GGATATGCTTAACTAGACACTTAGTTTTTGAAGTACAGAAAGGAAAAGAATTCATATGACACATTGATGGATTACATTCATTACAGAAAAAAAAAAAGATTTAGGAATAATTGTATTAGTTGCTTTGGAGATAGCTATGATAGTGGCTTAATGAAGATGGCCCAACTGTCGATGTCATATTACAGTGGAGGATGGAAATATGTTGTCAACAAAGAAGTCAAAAATGGTGTTTTTTGCTAGGTCATTGAAGTAGGATGTGGTTTGTCCACCAATTTTTGATAGTAGAATTAGATTTGTTAAATATAATGCAAATAATGTTATCAGAAGTAAGTTGATGATTGAGAAGAGATTGTGAGTTGATGTGGAGAGTGTAGAAGATTAGTGATTGAAGCATACACTAGGGAGTTGTTAGGATACCATTGCTTGAATGAGAAATTGGAAGAGTTGAACCATCTCCAATGGCAACTAAATAAGTGTCATGATATTGTGTGGCAAGTCAGAGTTTGCTCAAGATTGAAGGTGAGATGCGTAGTTGTGCCAGAATTGAGCAACCATTCAACAACTGAAGGATTGGCTGAGATTAGAAGAGTTGCATTTGCTTTTGTAGAGGGATACATTCTGAAGTTAATGTTAGCTCTGTGCCAACAAGTGATAGCTGCATAACTCGATTTAACATTTATTTGACATGCAAGGTGAGAGGAAGGATTGCCTGAGCTTTTGCCACCTCGAGATGATTGGAATGTACCCTAATTGTTAGTGCTACCTTTGGCTTCATTGAATTATCTTCCTCGATTTTTGTTAGTAGTAGAGTTGCCAAACCATGAGGTGTAGAGAGTAATAACATTGACATTTGATTCATTGGCGTTCTCAATTGAGTTGTTAATTTCTTCACTATAGAACAAAGAGTAGAGATCATCGAGCTTGATAAGTTCATATCTTTTATGAAAGATGAGTTTGAAGGACTGCTGAAAGGTTGGTAAACCATTAAGAGTATGAAGGATAATATCTTCAGGATCAGTTTATCCATAAGCTGCAGCAATGTTGTCTACAAGTGATTTGATAATGTGAAGACATCATGTCATTCTTTGATCCTTCGTATAAATATAATGGAGCTCATTTCATAGTGGAATAAAAAACGATCCATTGGTGGATTGAAGCTTGCTAATCAGAGTTTTCCAGATGTCGACAATGGATTTCATATTAAAGATGTCGGGGAGAATTGTGAGTACATAGCTGCGACTAAGTTCTAATCAATAAGTACTTAGTTGAGAAAATGTGCATTTTGGTTATTTGCAAGGTTGTGAAAACTGGACCGGACATCAAAACAACAGAAAGTTTCAAGGTTCATTGGTTTGACAGGAGTCAAAGTGGGGGTTGAATCAGATGACATAATAAATAAAAATATGATATAAATAATACAATGTAATGTAATAATGCAAATCTAAAAAAAAAATTACAATCACAAGTAATACATTTTCAAATAAAATTACCAATATTAAACTTATACTAGCATGTCTTTAGTACCTGTACATGAAAATACACATTTCACTTCATAAAAATGGTAATAGAAACTTAAGAAGAGAGAAAAGGAATACCATAAGCATAGGAAGAAAATGAACATAAATTTAGCAACTTAAATTTAACTTTTAACGATACCTCAATAGCATACACAACATTGGTATGCTCTCTTGAAGAGGGGCTTGAAAATCATCATTCGTCACTAAAAAAATTGTCGAAATATAAAAATGACAATGCTTTTGAGACCTCTTTTCACTACACGATGGAAAGCAGTTCCTGCTATAAAACCTCTGACAGTAACATAAATTAGCATGAGATCATTTGAATAGTTGGATTCGTTTAATTATACTAGTTGGCCTTCAATTAGGGCACTTAGCTTTTGCCTTTTGTAGATTATAACACAGAGTTTAAATGAAATACATTAAAAAAAGAAAATTACAATTCAATATAGAAGTTCTCAGAAGTTATAAAGTAGCTTGATCATGATTTAATCATATACGAAAAATTTATGAATTCAACTACCAATATAGATTTGAACCCAAAAAAAATTGAAAATACTAATTAATCAAGCAAAGCTAAATATCATCCCACAAATTTACATCCTCAAATGTTGCATCTCTAAAAGTTGTATCATCGTATGTTTCAAAGTCTTCAGAACAAAGAATTTCATTTTCAAACGCAACATCAACACAATGATCTTTAGCTATAATCAAATAGACCAAAAAATTTATTATTTTACCCAAATTATATATTTAAATATGAGTAAAAAGTTACTATGAATTTCAGTACTACATGTTATGTTAGACCCTTCAGTTGTTGAAATTATACCATCATTTGTTTCTTTTTCTAAATCATCATAAATAAGTTCAGGTGTTGGTTCATCATAAAGTATTTAAAAATCTATATTCCTAATACTTGTATAATCCAATGGATCATAACTTTTTTTTAGGTGTAAGCTATAAAAGTAAATGTGATTTATTTAATCATATAATATCATTATAGGCTTTGTAGCTATTAAATTGAAATATTAAAGACTGATAAAAAAAACATACATATTTCTCAAATTAAAATTGTATCAAATATAAAAAAAGATAACTTAGCCTTTATTGCTCAGGATAATTTCTCCTCTTAGTGTGAAGTTGCTAAAAAATGCTCCAATTTCTTTTGTATTTAGATGAAGAACATGTCTGAGTAAGAATATGAATTGGCAATTTTTGTAGGTTTGGAGCACAAGAGCCAAACAACTTTCATCATTTAGTTGCATAATATACAATAATAAAATTTTGATTAATTTAAGAAATATACAAATATATTATAATTTTTCTACAATAGTTTAAGAAAAAATTACCATGTTGCTTTTCTTTAGACTTAGTCAGAGCAATCACATGTCAAAAAGTTTTGAAATTATCTCAATATAATCTAATATCACTCATTGCATGTTTTGGTTTACTAAATATGTCTTTATTTCTAATCATCTCAACTAGACCTTGCATGAATTCTGGTTTATAATAATAATTGTTGCTATTATATTCAAAATGCAGGTTTAAGAAAAAAGCAACTAAGTGGATACCTCGTCGAAGCTGAAATTATCATCTCCTTTTAAAAATATTGATACATTAATTGCTTTCTATGTTTTGTATATTCCATCATATAGAAAGCTAAGTGAGGGTTTCTCATCAGAGTCAACCACCCATAGTAATCTTACTAAAGTTATGATAATTTCAATTTTATTAAGTAGTCATTCAAAAACTTATAATCCAAAATGATAGAAGTTGTTTCTTTCTCTTTAATGTTCTTTGATAGCTTTGAATCAATGTTATGTTTGCTAGTAGCAAATGCTTGCAAGTCATTCTTATGATTGTAGACACTTATCAAAGTGATAAAAGTAGTTGCAAAGTGAGTTGCTCCTGAATGTATTATCTCTTTCTAGCCCAGTCTTTTTCGCAACCATGATAATAAGAAAACATGATTGTGAACAAATATTGTCACATTCAAAGCATTATCAACAAGTTATTTAACCAAAGTTATGTCATCAGTATCTTTTAAATTAAGGTTCAAATAATGTGCAACATAAGGCGACAAAAAGATATTCCCATATTTCTCATGCAATTATTCTTCCGATTTTTAATAATTTGCAGTATTATTAGTTATTAGGTGAACTATATTTTCAACAACAACCTATTCAACAACTTTTCCAAAGAAACTACACAGTATTTGCATCCTTTATAATAACAAAAAAATCAATGGATTTTATAAATGATATACCATGTGGGCAAAAAACTAGAAATTGATCAGTATTTTGCTTCTGTTATATGTCCATCCATCCACCATTAATGTATATCCCATCTCTTTCCAACATCGCCTGAAAGAATCAATAAGCAATTTACACTCATCTTTATAACTTCTCAATAAATTTACCCTCATTCTATAATAAAAAGGAAGTTGATGTCCGACTCAATTAGTAGTAATTGCAAATTTACCCTCATTCTATAATAAGAAGGAAGTTGATATCTGGCTCCAATAGAAACAATTGCATCAATGACTTCTGTGCAAATAAAAAATTTGCTACATTAAAAGGTATGAAACAATTAAAAAGTCATCTTGCAATTGCCATATCAGTACGATGTACAACATCTTTAGATATTAGTACACTTTCCTATGATGGTTGTGATCTTGATTTTGTTCTAAGAATAAAATAATTATCCACTTAATCAATCTTTTTTTTTCTATATCAAATCCTTTATGATAAGAAGTTAATTATTTTATTTGGGAAGTGAGGAGTTCCTTTTTTGGTTGGAGTTAAGGTATTAATATCATGATATTGGCTAAACAAAAAGATAAATTTTTTAATAAAATGAAACAACACATTGTTGGAGTTAAGGTATTAATAGCATGATATTTTCCTTAACCCCAACAATGTGTTGTTTCATTCTATTAATACCTCCATCTTTGTAGACAATTCAATAATACAAACACTTAAATTATTTTTTTTTGCATCATAACATTTAATTTCAGTAAAATGATTCCAATTAAAATCTAATTCTCATCAACATCATATGTAGAAATCTGAGATTGTATTTTGGATGGTTCCATTCTACCAAAATAAATTAAGAGAGCCTAAATATTAAAAATGATTAATATAAAATATTCTTGATGATAAAAAATAAATTTAGTCAACCATAGCATTCGAGAATTTAAATAAATAATCTTAAGAAGTTTATCATTATTAATATTTCAATGATAAGTTTGAGTGATAGAAATTTAAAAATCAAAGTTCACTATAATAGAAACCAAGCTAAGAATTGTTGTCTTATGTAGGCTCATGTTGATTCTGTTTCACTTGCAATAATTCATTTAATAATTCCTAACATTACCACTTGTTTTGTTTTGGCAATCCATGTATGCTTATCCTCATTTCAAAAAAGGCATATATTAACTTTAGGAATCAAAGCCAAACAATTATATAAAACCAATCATAGTCAGCAATCCACATATGCAATGCCTCAACTAATTAATAAGTTAAAAATTTCTTGGGATATAACTTCAATATTTTTAATTAAATGACATAACTGCAAACTAGATGTTAATTGAGCAAAAAACCTTTCATGGTTGTATAAAAATGCCACTTTGTTACTATGACTGTCAAACTCAAATTAACATAAATAATCAAATTAACACCAAAACATAAGAGACAATTCACATATAATGCTAATCCTAATTTCATTCATTAGAATATAATTTCTCCTCCTTGAGTCCGAAGAGAGGTTACCCAAACAAGTAGCTTCATAAGAAGAACACCTCTTGTTCTCTTAGGGCACAACATTACATATATGATTTGATGGAATCACAAACTTAGAAGTAGAAAAATAAAACGATTAAATAAAGCATAAACCAAATTTACCAATTTCTTTGTTGCATCACATACAATTTATGCTTTTGGCAAGTGTTGATCCTAGATTTTCAACAAGTTGTTCACATTTATCACAGTATAGTGTCATAAATCAATCTATGTAAAACTTTTACCTACATACTTCCAAAGAGCCAAAATGACAACTTTAAATCCAACAAAATCTTAATTCTGGTTTCTCTTTATTTTTACCGTTAATAATTGACTCAATTAGGCATGGCATTTGATGAATTCAACTCTAATCTATTGTTCCTTAAGCTCTTATTCGTGAAGGGCCTTGAGCTCTTATTCAGGAAATGTCTCATGACCTAATTTTTATTTGTTATCGAGGGGTTTCAGATATTTTGAGATATGGAAAGATAATGGTTGTTACTTTTAAGAATTAAAATTGCTAATATTGTATGAAGATCTAGGGAAGCTAAAGAGCAAGAATGCAAGAGGAGAATGGGGAAATAGGGTTAGCACTCACTTTCGTCAATGGTTTTTGGTAGGAGGGGAATGAAAGGAGTAGAAATATTGAATAAGAGACTTTCGGTCCTTGCAGTGCTCTTGTGACCTAATCACTCGCCCCTACTACAGCTGTTCACCTCTGCTCCAGTTATTCACCCTTGTGTCGTTCACCCCTTAGAGCTAAAGAGACGAGAGACCTTGATTTCGCTTGAAGCAATCTACCCTCTTCTATTCGGCAAAAATATAACTTGTAAGTACAAATTGTGAAACTTGAACTATGAACGGTTGCATGATTATCAGGTTTGACAACGATTTAAGGCGTTCGATCCCGATTTTTTCATTAGCATGATTAATTAGACAGCTGAACCACCGAATGAGTCAATTCACAGTCTAACCGGTTAAAAATACCATCCTAGTTTGGTTTTCATAGCATTAGTTATTAGACCATTGAAGCCTTGGTTTTTAGGTGAAGTATAAATGAGAAATCCATCCATGAAACTATTGAGACCAACGACCTTGCAGAACTTGTCACTTTTGGATTTCCAGATAAGATAGTTGTTGGTTAAAAACTAAAGTGGGCAATGTCTTTGATGTTTGACATCATGAATTTAAAAGATGAAGGTATAGGAATGTCTGACATGGATGGGTTGGAGGAGTTTGAAATTGGATTGGTGTAACAAGATGATACATACATCAAAAGAAATGGGAGCTAGAGAATTTAAAAAAGAAGGAAAAAAGATTGTAGAGATGGGATAGAAACTTATGCTCTTATACCATAAAACAGTGCAAAATTACAACAGTTGAGGAAAATCTGAATGCCAAAAATGGATCAACTATCCATATCAATTACAACAAGACTAATTATACCTATTCCAGCTACATATGTATGTGTGTGTGTGTGTGTGTGTGTGTGTGTTTAACATGCTATAAAGAGAGAAAGTAGAGAGAGAATAGAGAACAACAAAAAATCTTTCAAGCGGTCCTATCACAATTCAAGTGGTCCTACCACCATAATTAGTTGCATACGGAAGTAGAATGTGCAACCTAACTAAATGTGGTTAATGTAGGTCAGTTACCTTGCAGGTTAGAGGAACAATTGAGTGAATGAGTTAGTGAGTGAGTGAATGAGTGAGTGAGAGAGAGAGAGAGAGAGAGAGAGAGAGATACAGAGAGAGAGAGAGAGAGAGAGGGAGGGAGACTCATTTCTAAATTTTTTATATGGAGAGTGCACCTTACATATGGTCCCCCCATGGGTGCTACCTAAATGATCATATAAAAATTAAGACCATAACAATACAAATGATTATGAGATTTGACACAGTCTATGTAGGAGTAGCTTGTGCTGCTACAAGAACATGAAGTTGGTTTGTAAAATCTGGTGTGAATTGAAACTTCTGTTGAGCTGAGGTGAGGTGACGATGAAGATTGTAGAGTTGATTTTTTGCGTGGGCCAATAAACCTCTTCAAAATATACCTCAAAAATCTCTTCCCTGCTACATGTCTAGGACACTCTTATGTCCCACTGAGCTATAACTATTTACTGATATATAATAATAATAAAATTGTATCTATCCTTTTAAAATGAAAAAAAAAAATCATAGCAGGTTTAAAAAAATTAAATTTAGAATTTTCAAAGCTAATATTACAAAAAAAACTCCAACGACCATAAACAAACCCTTATTTGGAGCAACTTTATAACTGTTTTGATTTTTAAAGTGCCATACATATATCTCATTTCTACTTGTTTTTATCATTTATTAAATTTTTTTAATAAGATTTGATTTTAATAATTAAACCTATTAGTGTATTGTAGCTATTTAAAACTTTGTCTTCATACTTATTGTAACAGAAATAAATAATACTAAATGCATTAGTAATTGAAAAAAAACATTTTTTACATCAAATGGGAAAAAATATTGTGTGTGGACATGACAACACTTAGATGTGGAGGCTATGTCACATTAAATTCAAGTATATGTGACATGACCTCCCCATCTACAATTATCTTATGTGCAGTATCCATACGTAATAATTTCTCTTCAAACAAGTATGTCCCTCAAAACTGGCAAGCTGGTTGCACAAGGAAGGATTCCCGAATTAGGGAAGGGCAGAATGCCAGGTCCCAAATCCAGAGCTATCTTGGACTTGTGCGCATATCATTCTTGAGATGGCATGTTTCCCTGTCTGAAAGTTGAGGACCCACAAAAGAGCAAACTTTATTCAACTGATTATTCTCGTTACAG
>NW_018231085.1:0-1290 GCF_001263595.1 Phalaenopsis equestris | reverse complement strand
CCCCAAACATCAAATATTTAAACTTCTAGCATATATTTGAGGGGCATCACATTTTTTCTGGAAATATTGCCTACTCGTTGACATTTATCACAAGTTTTGATATAAGCATTAACATCTCTAAAAATTGTTGGCCAATAGAATCCAGATTTTAAAATTTTGTATGTTGTTTTCTCAACACCAAAATGTCCCCCAAAATCAAAATTATGACATTTTTGGATAATTTCATAAGTTTCTTCTAATAGGACACATTTTTGAATAATTAGTTCATTTCCTTATTAATATAAAATGGGTAATCCCAAAAATAAGTCTTTGCTTCAGAAATAAATTTCCTCTTTTGTTGGTATGTCATTTCATAGGGTATAATATCGCTAACAATAAAGTTCACAATGTTGGCATACCACGAAACACGCCACTCATTAATAGTTAAAAGTTTTTCATCTGGAAAATGTTCATTAATTTATTTTTCAATATAGAGTGTTTTTTCTAACTCAAGCCTGGAAAAATAATCAGCAATTTGATTTTCAGTCCTCTTTTGATCTACTATTTCAAAATTAAAGTCTTGCAAAAGAAGAATCCATCTTATAAGTCTAGGTTTAGCATCCTTTTTTTTCATTAAGTACTTAATAGAAAAATGATCTTTATGCACTACACAATGAGTTTCAATCAAATATGATCTAAATTTATCAAATTCATATAATATTGATAATAACTCTTTTTCAGTTGTTATATAATTGATTTGTGTTTCATTAAGAGTTTTACTAGTATGGTAAATTACTTTGAAAATTTTATCATATCTTTGTCCTAAAACAACTCTTATAGTATAATCACTAGCATCACACATCAATTCAAAAGTAAGTGTTTCAAGTATTTCAAGATTTTACTAGTATTTCAAGATAAACTTTCTTCTATCTAAAATAGGGTAGATAATTTCATCATCTTTACCTTTTGCAGGATATTTCATTGATCTTGAAATATTGGAAGTAATAGTTTGACCATTGATGTACATTGTTAATTACTCTTTATGCACATCTATCATTGCTCCTCCTGTGGCTAGGAAAGGTCTCCCCAAAATGATAGGTATCTCTTTATCTTCCTCCATATCTAGCACAATGAAATCAATAGGAAAGAAAAATTGATCCACTTTCCCTAGGACATCTTCTATAACTCCTTTAAGGTATTTTATCAAATGATCTGTTAAATGAAGAGTTACAGTAGTAGGGGTTTTTTCTCCTAATCTCAATCTTTTGAACAATGTTAATGGCATAAGGTTAATGCTTGTACCTAAATCAC
>NW_018231084.1:1361-1689 GCF_001263595.1 Phalaenopsis equestris | reverse complement strand
ACACATAAATAATACGAGAATAACACGGGAATATCGCGTGAATAACACGAGAATATCACGTGAATAACACGGGAATAACACGAGGATAGTACGAGAATAACACGGGAATATCACGTGAATAACACGAGGAATATCGTTAATAACACGGAAAGAAGACGAGGATAACACGAGAATAACACACCAATAATACGAGAATAACATGAACAATAATACGTGAATAACACGGGAATAACACGTGAATAACACGTGAATAACACGAGAATAACACTGGAATAATACGAGGATAATACGAGAATAACACGGGAATATCACGTGAATAACACGAGGA
>NW_018231084.1:0-1270 GCF_001263595.1 Phalaenopsis equestris | reverse complement strand
GAGGATAACACGGGAAGAACACATCAATAATACGGGAATAACACGGACAATAATACGTGAATAACACGTGAATAACACAGGAAGAACACATCAATAATACGGGAATAACACAGACAATAATACGTGAATAACACGTGAATAACACGGGAATAACACGAAAATAACACGGGAATATTATTGTAATAACTCTTGCCGAAAACCATAAGAGAAATACGAGAATAACATGGGAGTAACACGAGGATAACACGAGAATAACTTGGGTTATTGCCATCTTAATGCGCTCTCGCAGCGAATATTCCCTGTGTTACTGACCGATTGGTCTGCATTATTTATAAGAGTATATAAGATATGCTTCAAAGCACTTAGCTATATTTATTTACTTATAACTATAACATATTGGTCTGCATTAGAACTGAGGCTTTGACTAAAAACTTTTGGGGATCACCCTTTTTTGAATCAGTATGTACATAATAAGTCAAAAGATGCGTCTAAAAAAATATTGTTAGAAAAAATAAAATAGGAATGTATATCATTAATTAGAAATTAGAATGACGTACTTACCGATTGGGCCAGAGATTCAAGAACACCCTTTATTGCTTGTTCCACTTCTTTAAGGTCTTCATGGATTGTCTCATCACACATATCTGCATCTTGTGCTTCTCTTATTGGTTCTTCGGCGTCTTCGACCTGTACGGGAACGTCAATATTTCTTATTGTTTGTTCAGGTACATCTATATTTACAGGAGCAACAATATCGACATCATCAATTTTTCTACGTCTCCTCTTAAACTGATATTCAGATACAGGGGGGTCCACTTTCCTCTTTTGCTGATGACCACTGCTGCTGATCTTCTTACTTGTATCGGATATTATTTTCTCAACGAACTTGTCAGCCTTGGTTTCAACTAATTTATGCACCAAACCTGTTATGGTAGATAATGCTTCTACCATAGTATTCATCTGTGTACTCATATTAATCACAATTTTTTGTATATTTAAGCTTATTTGTTCCTGAGAATTTAGCATCTCATATAGTACCCAAAAATCAGCACTCTCCGTCGTATGTCCAGGTACCGGGGTTATATCACTAGAAACAATTGTACCCTTGGCATACGATGGTGAAGATGGTCCTGCAGTACTTTCGTGATGTGGCAGTTGCCTTGTGCCTTGCAGGGATCGACAGTCCCTGCTCTGGATTTTCGAGGTGTTGTACTTCATCATCACTCAAAGCTAATAATCCGTCATTAACCTACAATGAAAATGTATTCGT
>NW_018231083.1:0-4997 GCF_001263595.1 Phalaenopsis equestris | reverse complement strand
TTGAGGGCTTCAACTGATCGATTAAGAGAAACAACACTAATTAGAGAATGATGATCCAGAGTAATAGAAATGATTGCTTTTAACAACAGTAGGCATGCGGGGAAAATTTTTCAAGAAACAAATTTAACTAAAAAGGATAAATCGTTTACTCTCTTCCGGTGGGAGACGCGCCAGAACGAATTGAGTAACGAAACCAAGGGCCAGAAAAAGAATGAACATTGCAGACTGCTTCACCATTTCTCGACCTAAGCTTTGGCGGATTACAGCTTCTTAGCAGCAGGTAATAGAAACAACTCACTTTACATGCAGAATGATTCTTCGATGTTGACACTCATCCTCGATGAGAAGACTCGGACGAAGTCTAGCAGATCTACAAGCCAGACTATCGTTCACCATGCCAAGTTAGAATTTGAACGGTGCGACAGCGAAGTATTATCAGTCCAAACCACGAGCAAAAACCAGCAATATGACGCCACTAAATTGTCCATATCTGTCGGTAATAGCCATAATCTACAATGAAATTTACATTAAATATTTTAAAATTAAGACCGACTTTAAAATATTATTCTTCTAAACGTCAGTTTGGCTAGGCTGCTGCACATTTATTTGTTTATTTATTTATAATATAAAAATAGCAGCGTTGCAGTTGTAAAGTTATTTGAAACAAAATTATCATACTAGTAAATTTTATACTTTACAAATAAAAATTCACTACAATAGGAGGGAGCATGGGAGTGGGAGCATAAAATGAAACACAATACAAAAATTTTTGAATGTAAGGGTCTATTTGGGGCAGCTGCAGCTTAGCTGCACCAAGAAGCTATTGCGAGGAAGTTCGTTGGCTCTTTGTTTTAACTGATTAAAAATAGTTGTGTGACAATTATTTCTGGATAAATTATTATTTTGCTCATATTTAATAATATTGTTTATAACAAAATTATCATAATCAAATATTTGATATTTTAGAAGCATAAATTAAATTCGGAATTATACAATATTTTAGATGCACAACTCACTTAATATCGAGTATCAATAATCCCCAAAAAAAGGTAAAAACTATTAAAAATTACAGTTAATATCATCATTATATTGTTCTTAACATACAAACGGTGTATGTCTCGTGCTACATTGTCCTCCAGTGATTGCATCCATTACAGATCACTGTCAGTGGTGAAATCTGCAGGATTATTTGTCTACCGAAAGAAGTCACTCTGTTTTACGATGATTCGCGGGCAACAATAGAATTGTCTCTTGTAGCTATGGACCCGATTTGACGTCATTAGTGAAATCTGTAGTCTGCTGTGGCAGAGCAATCGTTGGGATAACCTTGAAATCCCTTAGATCATCTTTCTTGAATGCTGCAAAAGACAATGCATTAGTGAAGACAGGTATTGAATTTGCTAAGAAAAATTAAAAAACTACACACTTACAATTTACATAAAAATTTCAAACCAGCAATATAAAACCAACAATATAAAATCTAAAATACAAATGCAGCTAAAGAAAGGAAATAAAGCATTGAATGCTCAACATCCATTGTGAATGTTAGCAACGTTTTGACAAATGAAAAGAGCTACACATAGTAATAAATAAAGTATAAATAAT
This sequence comes from Phalaenopsis equestris, assembly GCF_001263595.1. Classification (NCBI taxonomy): domain Eukaryota; kingdom Viridiplantae; phylum Streptophyta; class Magnoliopsida; order Asparagales; family Orchidaceae; genus Phalaenopsis; species Phalaenopsis equestris. The sequence goes on along the minus strand of NW_018231083.1, from coordinate 3,392 downwards.
TCAATTAACCTCCTTTTAATGCATCAATAATTTGCTCCCTTATCTCTGCCATTTAACTTGCACCCTCCCCCTCTTTAGTACGGATGATGGAAAGATCGCTCTAAAAGTGAATGCTCGAGATGGTACTCAAATGCTTCTGGAGGTATATGCTCATGGTTCTCATCGGTCCTACGAAGTCAATGCCATTGCAGTAAGGATGTCGTTGAATGTTCGCTTCATCGGATCTTAACCCAAGTCCGTTCATCCTCGCTTCAATTCCTTCCAAAATTTCCAATATTTGATGTTATTTTGCCACTCTAATAACACATCAATAATGTTGCAATAACGCAACTCAAACCATACCACATCTACATATGTTTCCTAACAGCGAACATAAAAATGATGGCAAAGATAATATGTTGTAATTTCTTCCAATATTTTCTTATTATATTCCTCAATGGGTATCAGTAGTTATGCATTATATGTTGTCTTTCCTATATTATTATAGTCTTATTGTGGTATCATTGGGGTGTTATCAGGATGTTATTTTACAACTCCAGTGACACCTCAATAATGCAACAATAATACCACTCAAATAGACCATGACTATATATTTTCTAGCAGTGAGCATAAAATGATGGCAATGATGATATGTTGCCCTTTCTCACAATATTTTCTCATCATATGCCCCAAGGGGTATGAGTCTCTATGCATAATATGTTATCACAATAATATTCTAAGGTTATCTATTTCACTTCCTCACTTCAAGGTATGTGTAATTGAAAAATATGTTTTTCTTCTCATAAGAATGGTCCACATGATATTACTACTTAATTTCAGTCACAGAGCATGAATTTCTACATATGTTTTTTAACAGCGAGCATAAAATTGATGACAAAGATGACATGTTGTCATTTCTTACAATATTTTCTCATTTTATGCCTTAAGGAGTATCAGTCCCTATGCATAATAAGTCATCACAATAAATTTTTGAAGTTATCTAATTCACTGTCTCACTTCAGAGTGTGTGTGTGATCGAAAAATATGTTTTTTTCTCATAAGAATGTTACACTTGGTATTAATACTGAATTTCAGTCATAAAGCATGAAATTCTATACATGTTTCGTAACAACAAGCATAAAAATGATGCAAAGATGATATATTGTCTTTTCTCCCAATAATTTATTATTATATGCCCCAAAGGGCATTAGTAGCTATGCATGATATGCTTTCACAATAATTGTTTGAGATAATTTATTTCTCTGTCTCACTTCATAGTGTGTCTGTGTGATTGAAAAATATGCTTTTCTTGTCCTAAGAGTGCCCCAATTGGTATTATTTATGAATTTCAGTAATAAAGCATGAAATTCCACATATGTTTCATAGCAGTGAGAATAAAAATGATGACAATTAAGACATGTTGCCCTTTCTCCCAATAATTTCTCATTATATGCTCTAAGGGGTATCAATAGCTTTGAATAACATGTCATCACAATAATTTTTGAGGCAATATATTTCTCCACCTCATTTCAGAGTGTGTGATTGAATAATATGTTTTTTTAACCCTAACATTTGCAATTTGTTTTGCATCATCATGCTCAAACAGACAACAACTATATATGTTTCTTAGCAGTGAGCATAAAATGATGACAAAGATGATCTGTTGTCATTTCTTACAAAATTTTATCATTATATACTCCACTGGGTAACAGTAGTTATGCATAATATGTCGTCACATGAATTTTCAAATACTATCTATTTCACTGCCTCACTTTAAAATGTGTGTGCGCGAATGAAAAATATGCTAAACAACGATACAAGAAATATGAGCGAAGAATTTGTTATACAAATCAAACTCACGAGAATAAAAAAATTTTCAAAGTGAATACAGAAAAATGTGATAATAGAAGAAGATAGTGTAACGAAAGATGGGTTAGGGCAGAGAAAGCAAGAGCTCCACGAGGAAGGTAAGAGCGGAATTGAACGCGAGGTGGAATCCAGGGGCTGGCGCATCAATCGGAGAAGAAACGCGGGCCGTAGGGTCGAACCCGCAGCTTGCATTTTGCTAAACGACATGACCGCGGTGAGCAAAATGCCGGCCCAAAAGGGCCCTAATTGTGGAATTAGAGGGCAACTATGAAAGGTTGTGAAAATTCTAATAAACATACAATTAAATTATAACAAACATGGTTCACATGCTTACAAAAGTATTCATTTACATCAGTCACTTGCAAAATATTCATTCATGATACAAACAGTTAGAATACGCGAGATAACTAGAACAATTACATATGTAGGATCACATTAGGCAACAAAAAACTTACAATAAGTTTCATTAAAGGAGTTCAAAATTTTTGTCATTTAGACAAACAAAAAGATACAACCCTAAACAAAAACATTACATACATCTTTGATACACTTTGGTTTACATCGTTTGCACTTTTTAATACACAGAAAGGATACCAATGACAACAAACATCAATGCAATTATAACTTTCATAAGGAACTTTAAATCCTCATAATTTCGTTCATCATCTCCTCCATCGATTCTCTTTCAAAATATTCTCGATCGAACTCTTCAACATCCATTTCATCAACCCATTTTAAACTACTTAAGTTTGTGCACGGTAAGATTTCATGGACATCAATAAAATATTCTTCCACGACTTTGTTCTCTATGACCGGTGAACACCACACATTATTAATCACAATAACAATAAGTTTTACGCAATCCGACACCTCTCGAGCTTGAAGCTTAACATGAATTCATCTTCTGCAACAAAGCTATAATAAGGTTATTATTAGCTACCACAAATTTCATTAAAATTAATATGACCTTATCTCTGTACGAAAAAAAATGTATTTCACCTTTAATAGTAGACAAAAATGGATTCTGAAAAATTACCTGGATATAATTCATACACCTGATAACGTTTGGGTATTTCTGCACTTCTTCATTAGAAATATGACTCTATCAAGAAGCAACAAAAAAAGGACCATCAGAAAAATGGTCTAAAGAACCGAGATTGTAGTGCCCCTACGTTCATAGTAGTGACAACAATACAAAAAAATAAAAGCCATTAAGAATCTAAAAGCACGATGAAAGACGAGCATGGCTGATTGACAAACTAAACCAAAAAGATATTCATGAAATAAATTGCACGAGGAAGTAAGTTGAAAAAGACAGGCCAAACAGCTCAGCACAAACATGCTTCCTTGAAATAAATTCCATGAGTAAGGACGATCAAAAGGAAATATTGAACAGACATGTTCCTTAAACTAAATTCCATAAGGATGATCAAAAGAAATATTTGAAAACAGATATAGATGAGACTGCTTCCCTAAAATAGCCAAAGCATATTACTAGATGAACAAACATAACATCACATGAAAGTAATAACAATTAAAACAAC
>NW_018231082.1:4246-8259 GCF_001263595.1 Phalaenopsis equestris | reverse complement strand
TGGGATAATACTTAATTAATACCTCAATGTCAACCCCATAACACCCCAATAATACGACAAAACACCTCAAAATTACCGCAATAACATTGCTACCATCAACTTCAATAACACCTTAACACTATCGCCATAAGACCTCAATAACATCCAAATAACATGACAATAACACTAATAACGCCTCAACATAACTCAAATAACACCGCAATAATACATCAATAAAACGTAAATAACATAACAATAAGAAGTTATCATTTGGCTTCTAGTAAGATAAAATGCATGTTGGAAGATATTGAATCTTCAAATGAAGTTGTCTCCAAATGAAGTTATCTTTTAAGTGCAATATATAACTATTATAGATTTCTCTCTTTCAAAAATGCTACAAAACTAAGATATAACAGGAAAATAACTCCAATAATATTGCAAACAACTCCACTAATACCGCGGAAAACTCCAATAACACCGCCGTAAACTCCAATAACACAGAAAAATAACTCCAATAATACCACAGAAAACTCTAATAACACTGCCGAAAACTCTAATAACGCTGCGAAAACTCTAATAACACTGGAAACTACGCCAATAACACGACGGAAAACTTCAATAGCACCGCGGAAAACTCCAATAACATTGCAGAAAGTTCCAATAACACCGCGGAAAACTATGCTAATAACATTGTAGGATATTGGTGTTATTGCGGAGTTATTTAAGGTATTATTGTGATATTATTGAAGTGTTATTGATGTGTTATTGTGATGTTATTAAGGTATTATTGCGGTGTTATTGAGATATTATTACAGTGTTATTGAGGTATCATTTACGGTATTATTGCAGTATTATTTGCGGTATTATTGCAGCATTATTAAGACATTATTTTTGTGTTATGGAGGTTTAATTGTTATTTTATTTTTGTGTCATTGCAACATTATTAATGCAAGGATATTATTGAGGCAATCATTGCGCATACTATTGGGCCAATCATTGCAGCACTATTAATGCAGGGGTATTTGCGATGGTATTGAGAGATCATCATAGTGTTATTTCTATGTTATTGCAGTTATATTCCAGTTTTATTGTAGTTTTAAGCGATGTTAGTGGTGTGGTCTTGTGGCGGCTGTGGTGTTATTTAGACTTGTGTAATTATGTGCATTATTAGGGCAATCATTGCAACATTATTAATGTGGGGTATATGCGGTTGTATTGAGGGATTATCACGGTGTGGTTCTTTGAGGGAATTGCGACAGATCAATTGAGTTACCCAAATGACGTTATTGTGGTGTTATTTGTGTTATTGCAATTTTATTCCGGTTTTATTACGACTTTAGGCAGTGTTATTTGCATGGTCTTGCCATTATGGTGTTCTTTGGACTTGTGTAATTTTGTGTATTATTGGGGCAATCATTACATCATTATTAATATGGGGGTATTGGTAGTGATATTGAGGGATCATCACAGTGTTATGGGCGTGGTTATTTGAGAGAATTATGGTGGCTTGACTGAGTTACCCAATGGCGTTATTGCGATGTCATTTTCGTGATATTGTTGTTTTATTCCCGTTTTATTGCAGCTTTGGACGGTGTTATTTGTGTGGACCTGTGACTGTTGTGGTGTTATTTGGACTAGTGTACTTTTTCGTATTATTTGGGCAATCATTGCGACATTATTAATGTGGGGGTATTTGCGGTGGTATTTAGGGATCATCACGGTGTTATTGGCATGGTTATTTGAGGGAATTGTGGCGGCTCGGTTGTGTTACCCAAATGACGTTATTGTGGTGTTATTTCCTTGTTATTACAGTTTTATTCCAATTTTATTGCAGCTTTAGTCGGTGTTATTTGCGTGGTCTTGCGGTGGCTATGGTGTAATTTGGACTTGCATAATTTCGCGTATTATTGGGGAAATCATTGCCGCATTATTAATGCAGGGGAATTTACGATGGTATTGAGGGATCATCACGGTGTTATTGGCGTGGCTATTTGAGGGAATTGTGGCTGATTGGCTGAGTTACCCAAATAGTGTTATTCCAGTGTTTTTTCCATATTATTATGGTTTTATTGCGGCTTTAGGCAGTGTTATTTGCGAGGTCTTGCGACGGTGTTGTTATTTGAACTTGTTTAATTTCATGTGTTATTGGGGCACCCATTGTGACATTATTATGTGAGAATATCTGCGATGGTATTGAGGGATTATCACGGTGTTATTGTGTTGTTATTTGAGGGAATTGCGGTAGATCAAATGAGTTACCAAAATAGCGTTATTTCCATGTTATTGCAGTTTTAATCTGATTTTATTTCGATATCACCTCAAAAACATCGTGAAATATTACTTCAGTAACACCATGGTATAACCTCAATATCACTGGTATCCACAGTAACACAGCGGTATCCACCTCAATAACACTGCGACATCCCCTTAGTAACACCTTAGTAACACCGTGGTAACACCTCAATAACACCACAGAAAAAATCGAATAACACCGCGGAATGCTCAAATAACACTACGATAACATGTCAATAACACTGCAGAAAACACCAATAACACCGCAAAAAATGCCAATAACACCGTGGAACACGCCGATAACACGCCAATCTTGTTGTGTTGTTACGATGTAATTGGGGTTGTCTTGCAGTGTTATTGGAGGGAACCCGTGGTGTTATTGACGCGTTTTTCTAAAGCGATGCTATTCTTATTATTTTGTGGCGTTATTGATGTGTTATTTGCGCCTTTTTGACGTGATTTTGCAGTGTTATTGGGGAGTTGTCACGGTGCTATTAGAGTGGTTTTGCGGCGGCGTTGATGGTGTCATTTAGCAGTGTTATTGCAGTTTTATCGAGGTCGCCTTGCGTTGTTATTGAAGGGAACCAGTGGTGTTTTTGGTGTGTTTTTTTTTAATAGTGTTATTCACGTTTTGTGGTGTTATTGAGGTGTTATTTGGGTGTTATTGGTGTGATTTTGCAGTTATTTGAGAGTTACGTGTTGTTATTGGCATGGTTTTGCAACAACGTTGAATGCATTATTTTGCAGTGGTCGCGATTTTATTGGTGTCGTTTTGTGGTCTTATTGAGAGTTATAGTTCTTTTGGTTTTATTGGCGTGATTTTGCAGTGTTATTGGGGAGTTGTCGCGGTGTTATTAGGAGCTTGAGTTATTCTATTACAGTAGTTGTTAATCTAGACATGAATGTAAACACATCACAATAGAACATATTACAGTAGAACATATTTTAGAGCTATATAAAGACATCAAGTTTAAAAATAAACCAAATTAACATCAAAACTCGTACGGACTGATCATCAGGCCATTTTCAATTATATAAATGACCACATGCAAATTTGAAGATTAATTAACCAAAAAAATGAATTTGTATTTTAAATTACCATAGATAACAGAAACTAAGAGTAGATCAAACCCAAAGTACTCCAATTAAATGAACTAATTAATTATACACTTATAACTCACTAACGGAGTCCATCAACAGGTTGGTATATGCTTCCATGGTTTACGGTGTAAAATATTCCTGCTTTTTTTGGAGTAAGTACACGTGTAGAAGCATATTTTAATTTAAAAAATAGTCTAATGATACCTGCTTGAGACAATCCAATACAACAATAACAACAACAACAACAAAGCCTTAATCCCACTACGTGGGGTCGGCTACATGAATCCTTTTTCTCCATTGCGTCCTATTTAGTGTCATATTTTCATTTAGTTCTAGTAAATTAAGATCATTTTTAATACAATAAGCCCAAGTCTTCCTAGGTCTACCTCTGCCTTTCTTAACACAAGTCGAATCTAAAACATCTACTCTCCTAATCGGATCATCTAATGGTCGACGTTTAATATGACCAAACCATCTAAGACGACTTTCTCTAATTTTGTCTGTCACAGGAGCTACACCAACCCTATCACGAATATATTCATTCCGCATTTTGTCTCTAAGTGTAAAGCCACTCATCCACCTAATCATTCTCATCTCAGCAACACTTAACTTATTATTATGCTTCTCTTTTAAAGGCCAAC
>NW_018231082.1:0-2152 GCF_001263595.1 Phalaenopsis equestris | reverse complement strand
TTAGTATCAATGATAATCTTAATGGCTAAAATTCTATCACAAACTCTATTAATTTTTACAACATTATCTTTCAAACTCTTATCTATAATTACACCTACACCATTTCTAATACGACTCTTACCAGAATACCAAAGTTTAAAACCTAAATTATCAATCTCCTTAGCCTTTTCTCCAACCCACTTGATTTCTTGAATACATAAGATATTAATTTTCCTATGAATCATAATATCAACTAATTCCATTAATTTACCATTGAGAGTACCTATATTTCAAGATCCTGTCCTAATATTAGTTTCATTAGTTTCATGAACTAACTTCTTTACTCGCATTCGCCCGTAATGTGGGAACCCTTATTTAACACTACACCCGGGCGCCGGTGTTGCGGCCCTTGCACACTTTTCACTGTACTCAGGTTATACAGTGTGTCACTTGTAGGGGACGCCCTAGCACTTACACAATGATCAAAAGGATTCATGTCATGATTTATTTTTCGACAAGTTTTACACTGGCTGTCGACTACCTAATGCAATCCTCCACTTTTCGCATCCGGGCCTGAGACAATCCAATATTGCAAAAAAATTTATCTGTCGCGGGATAACTGGTTTTTGGCTTGATGAATCTTCTTTCTCATTTCGCGTATATCATTGATCAAGTTGAGAAAAAGTAATGCTACACTGAGTAAAATTGTTTATGAATGAAGAAATATATAATTTTTACTATTATTTTTTTTCCCAATACCTTTTAACCTATAATTAGATATTTCATTTGGTGGCATCTTCGTTAGGTCATTCAAATTGCATTCTCTACTTGCTATTTTTTTCTTTTTGGTTTTTTTTTTTGCTTTAATTGAGGTGTTTTCTCACTAAGTATGCCTTGAACATCCACCAAAAAATTTTTCAAGGATTCAAGCATATATTGCTTAGCCAGTTTGTTTCCTTGTGCTTAAATACTAATTTGATATGCAAACTTCCAAATGTTTGAGCAAAATAGAAGGCCACTTGAAGAGTCATTCAACATCTGAGATGTTTATATCAATAAGCGTTATAGATGTCCCTGTTTGCTTTAATGAACTATCACAACATAAAATATTTATCATGAATCCTTGTTAAATGCTTTAAGTTAAGAACTCGTAGAGAGTGAGCACATAATAATCCCATCATTTCAATTTTTTTGAAGCTGCACGTGATCTCATATTTAATCTTGTCAAATTTAACAATCCAGGATTTGTTTGTCCCCTAATTATCCAATTGCTTTACGTTAAATTCTGAATCACTATTTACACACCAAGGTCACACAAGTCATCTAATAACCCTTCCTCAAACAATGAATATATATTCCTCGTATAAAATAAAGTTTTCTGTCTCAACAATGGGTTGCTTTTAACCACGGGCGCAATTATAGATTGGGAACATTTGAAATATTTGTCTTTCTCATTCCATCTCCATGATTTCATAACATTTTCAAAGACCAACAAACCAGTCAATAAGAGAGCTTGTTGACATGGAGACATCATGACATATTATTTGTTGACTCACTTCTTTGTGCTGATAAGATTCTTATTCCAAATATTTCTTTATTGAAGGTTGTTGACCACTTATGGCTGATATTGTACAAATCATCTAACCAAATGCTGCAATGTAGATTTTCTTTCTCAATCATTAGAGACCAAATTTTTTCAAACTTTTGATAATCACAATTGCTCATGCATTTATAAAAAAATGTCGCTCACACTCTTGCTACACATACCACAACGCACCTTCGAAGAAAATTTCTTGTAGACATGTCATTGGCATAATTTAAGTTGTGTATGTGGGAAAATCTTTAATGACTCTTATCATTGCTTGATTCTGGTTAGTAAAATTGTTATTGGATGTCTGTCATCCATTATACGAATGAATGTTTTGAATAGTCAATTGAAATAATCAATCGTCTCGTTAGAAAAAAAAACCAACTCCAAATAGAATATTTTGTCAATGGTGGTTAGCCCAAAAAAAGAACACAACATAAATTATACTTATTTAGCCTATAACTCGTATAAAAAATTATGACATCTCCAAAATAGTCATAATCAAGCTTGGACATCCCATCACTCAAAAAAAAAAAAAAGCTCACCAGTTTACCGCACTCATCAATTTGGAAGTCTCAAGCAAAC
>NW_018231081.1:10917-11290 GCF_001263595.1 Phalaenopsis equestris | reverse complement strand
TATTTTGTAGATTTGGGATGCCGAAAGTTATCATACTGAGGGTGGAAGTTATTTTAGAAATGTCATACTGGAGAAGTTATTAAAGAAATATCATATAAATAATAAAATTGATATTGCTTATCATCCTAAGACAAGTGGTTTGACTGAATTATCCAATCAAGAAATTAAAAGAATTGTGGAAAAATCTGTAAATCCAACAAAAATGGATTGGTCAGTAAAACTTGATTATGCTTTGTGGGCTTATAAGACGACATATAGAACTCTTATAAAAATGTTCCAATATAGGTTAATATTTAGGAAAGCTTGTCACTTACCAGTTGAACTTGAGCAAAAAACATATTGGGCGATTAAAGAGTTCAATTATAATTTAAAA
>NW_018231081.1:2215-5453 GCF_001263595.1 Phalaenopsis equestris | reverse complement strand
TATTGTAGGTTCGGAAACGAGATGTTAGTCTTCAGGTGGAGGGAACGAGGGAACTCTACAGTGAGAGCTGGTATCTTTCATGCCTAGCCGGTCTTCAGAACTATTCAAACTTTAAATTAGCCAATTTTCTTTATAGCATCTCTAGTAAGGGTAAATAATATAATTGCTCCTATTTGCCACAACACAATTAGCATACTTCCACAATATAATTCCTAAACTTATTACTGATTCATGATAAGGAGAAAGGTATTTTCATATCAAGTGATTTTATTTTACATAAACTCAAGTTATCTTATCTAGTTGTTATTATTTTGTCAAAATATTAAAAATACTAAAAAAAAGATTTGAATTTTAATACTGTGAAAATATCTATAGTTTAAGTAATTGTCTTTTTAGAATAAAAAGTTTGTTGTTCAATAGTGCATATTGCATAATTTCCTTGTGGGTTCGATATTCAGGTCTTAATCAAAAAGTCCTATATTACTTGATAACAATACGTATACTTGTGTAGTTTCCCAATATATATAAATTAAGAAGTTAAATTCTTATTTTCTTCAGAATCAATTTTTTAGTTCTGTTGTAAAGTAAGGAAATATTAGTGAAAAATATAATTAAAATCATTCTTATACAATTGCATATAAACAGTCGGGATCAGCACTCAAGTGTCTCTTCAAAAGTGTCTATATTCAATGAATCTTCCAAATGGTGCCTCAAGTTCCTCTTTAAAAGTCTTCAAAACCCACCTTCTAACTACCACAAATCCTTCTCTAAAGTCCCTTTTATCATTTCCAATGAATTTCCCAAGAGACTCACAAAACATTGCTTAAAAAATCATCCAAATTTGATGTATATTCTAGAAGTTATGTTGAAAACCGTCTCTGGCGCTTAAGCATCGATTTTGGGCACAAGCGCCCTCCTCTCTATCTGGTGGCGCATAAGAATGATGTTTGGGTGCTTAAGCACTGGACACAGGCACTTAAGTGCCCAGCTTTGGCCCCCATGGCTTTGGTGTGCCCCGGTTTGACCCGATTTGCTTCATTTGGTCCATTTTTGTTCCTTTTTGCTCCAATCACTCCAAAGTCTTCAATTTGATGTACCTACAACCAAAAACACAAGAAAACATACCTTTAAAGTGTAATATCATTATAAAATATAACACAAAAAATAGTACATTTTTAGGCACATTAGTATCAGAGGTCAACTTAAATATAACTATTATTTTTATTTTGTAAAAATGATTGTAGACTTAAGTAAAAATCTTTAATAATAAAGGTTAGTTCTAAAAGTTAAGATATTTAGTATAAGAGTATAAGGTTGTGTATGTACTATTTAAAGTAAAGGAAAGTGTGTTTTTGAAATTAAGAGAGTCTTAGAGTTATATAAAAAGAAAGGATTGAGACTTTATGAAAAATATTTTTCAAAGCTAATATGAATTTATAAGTAAGAAATGTATGAATTTTTTAACTTTAAGAAAAGGATAGTGAAGTTCAAAATCATTAAAGGCTATCCAGATATAGTAATCCTCACAGGAGAAAGAAAACAACAAAGGGGGGATAAAAAATGATACTAAAAGGAAAAAAAAAGAAAAAGAAAAGAAAAATAAAGCAAAAAGAAAAATATATATGAGGAGAAGCTTGAAGAGATGCCCAATCAAATATTGACTTCACTTGAATCAACTTAAGGAAAGAGGCTTACATACATTTCGAAACTTATATTTAAGTATTAGCATATTTTTACTAATGATGTTCTCATGAAGTTCTTTTTCATATAGTTCTTCTAAGCATCCTTAATATGACAAATTACAGTTATTCTTAAAATGAATAGGAAACCAAACCTCTTAGACTTAAATACTAGATATTTTTATATTTTTAGTTTTAACTTAAGTTAATAAATTTTTTTCTAAAGTTTTACTATTGTCTTTATAAAATAAAAACTATAGAAGTTTTTAAGTGATGTTCACTAACTTAAGTCATATTTTTTATATAGTAAAATAGTTACTTGAGGATATGTAACGTTTAAGTTTGGGGAATTTTTGATATACCAAAAAAATATTCAATTTTTCATATGTATTTAAGGGTTATATTTGGTGATATTGCAATATAAAGAAGGGTTTTTTCATGTTTTATTGTAGGTATACTAAGTCTAGACATTTGGAGCTTAAAGAATGCAAAAAGTACAAAATTTTGAGTCAAAAGTGGTATTTTCCAAAATTAGCACCTAAGCGCCATAAAACAGAGAAGACAGTGCTTAGGGGACAGATTTAAGTGCCTAGGCGCCATAGATGGTTATTTTCTCAAATGCATTGAATTGGGATGGATTTTGATGAGGTACCTAATACACCTAAAATATATATTCTTTTTAGACACATTTTTATATCTATTTCTGAGATATTGCGTTTTAATGGAAGGTATTTTTGTGTTTTTCTATCAGGTACAAGAAAGGAGTGAAAAATGATCAAATTTGGAGCAAAATGGTGAAAATTGTGCTAAAGTGTTTTGGCGCCTAAGCGCCACTTAAGCGCCGATTAAACAGAGAAGGTTGTGCCTAAGCGTCAGATGCCCTGCGCTTAAGCGCCAGAGGTACTTATTTAGCGGTTTTCTTCATGTGGTCGAATTTTGAAGAGGTATTTGAGACACATATTGGCTTAAGAGGGTGGTTATTACCACTAACAACAAAAATATGGTTAAAATACTTGGGAAAGGAGGCATCCTTTGGAGAATTCATCGAATTTGGACACATTTTGAAGAGTTTCCAAGGCACCTTTTGAAGATTTATAAAATAAGAAAGTTGAGACATTTGAAGTGGATGCTTGATGAGGGAGAGAGTGTTGAGTCCTAAGAAGATCGTGGCACCACAAAAAATTACTTTATCCTTTTTTTCTTAGTTTATTTTGAGAGTGTTGTAAAAGCGAAGAGATTTAAAGGAACTTCAAGAGTTTGGTGGAGGATTTGAGATAAGCTTTTATCTTTTGTTTTAAACTGCTTTTGGTTTTAATCGAGACTTCTTGTTGGTTTGACAATGATTTCTACTTTTAAACTAAAGTGTGGTTTTACTTTCTCCATGGAGAGTAGTGTTCTCTATCTTTCTCCTTAAAATGATAAGTAATTAGAGTGTTGGATGGAAGTTGTGGAGAGTATTAATCTTTAATGTTGGAAGAAGTTGTGATGATTTAAATCCATGAACTTCATTTACTTCTTGATTTGGCCTATCCAGATGTTAAAATTTGTTGTGAGAACAT
>NW_018231081.1:0-1981 GCF_001263595.1 Phalaenopsis equestris | reverse complement strand
AGGGTATATAATATTATTGCTCCTATTTGGCACAACACAATTTGCATAATTCCACAACATAATTCATATACTTACCATAAACTCAACTTTTTAAATTATTATTGTTCTATCAAAATATCAAAAATACTAAAAAGATTTGAATTTTAATACCGTGAAAATATTTGTAGTTTAAGTAATTGTCTTTTTAGAATAGAAAGTTTGTTGTTCAAAAGTGCATATTGTATAATTTTTCTGTGGGTTTGATATTTAATTCTTAATAAAAAATTCCTATATTACTTGATAACGTAGTATCCCAATATATATAAATTAAAAAGCTAAATTCTTATATTCTTTAAGATCAAGTTTTTAGTACTGTTGCAAAGTAAGGAAATATAAGTGAAAACTATAATTAATAAGTGAAAACTATAATTAAAGTCTGAAAACTATAATTAAAGTCATTGTTATACTTTTACATATAAACAGTCGGGACCAGTGCCTATGGAGACTCTTGGGAAATTCATCCATACATTATAAAAGAGTGTTTTTTTATCAGAAAAATGGGTGTGTGTTGATTGTGAAGGCATGGGGCATAAGTTCCAAGTTGTGGGATAGTGTTGCAAGTGTCTCTAAGAGTTATAAGAGGAGAGGAAAAGTGAGAGATTTCTTCTTCCTTAAATTTCTAAGAGAGATTTGAGTTTTATTCCAAAAAGAAAAAGAGATTCAAAGGAACTTCAAGAGATTTGCTTGGGGAAGAGATCAAGTTAAGTTGTTTTACTTTTCTTTCTTACTTTGTAAACTTTTTTTTATATATATAATTCATATTTTGTTGTATCTTTCTCATAAATTATGAGTAGATTTCTTTGTCCTTCTCCCTACAAAGAGAATGAACATGTGAAGAATCAAGATTGTTTTGCATTATTTTAATTTCATATTTGTGATGATTCAAACTTCAAACTTTATTTACTTTACAATCTAGCCAATTGAATTGTTAAAATTTGATGTGAAACATAAGACCCGAGAGTGTTATGCTTTCTACAACAAAGTAAGAATCACATTCAATTTCATGGACGGAATGTAGTCCATGGGGTTTAGTCCAAATAAATAGGGAAACATTCATTAATGGGCATAGAATTAGAGATTTTAGGGGGACATACTAAAATCCCCAATTTGGCCCAGGAGTTTGGAAACTAAAGAGAGATGTTAGCTCAAATGTGAGAGGAACGTGGGAACTCTGGAGTGAGAGCCAGTTTCTTCCCACCCTAAGCGCGAATTTAGGGACTAAACACTAGATTGACCAATGTTCTTAATCACTTGTAAAAAGCATAAAAATATAACTGCTCATATTTAACACAATACAATTTTCTTCAATCTTCAATTTGATAATTCACTGATAATTCACTTACTATAATCTTGTTGTAAGGGGAAGGATACTTTCTTAAATTTTAACTCTTCATCACAAAACCTAGTTTTTTTTTTGTGACTTTGGCTTTGAAGTTTAGAGATTAGTGTAGTTAGCTTAGTTTCTTTAGTGGAAGTAAACAAATTTTAACCAGTTTTCTTACTTGAGTTTTCTATAGTTCAAATATTGTGCTTTTGTGTGATTTTCCAAACAAATTTTTACCTCCCTATAGGATCGATATTTAGGACTCCATTAGAGCCCTTTATTACTTGAGTGATATGTATACTTGTGTTTGCAACCTATTGATGATTTGAAATTGAAAATATACCTTAATTCACTAGGAGTGGAAGCTTTAGACATTTTAAAAGAGAAAACTTATTATACTAAAGTAAATTTTATTGTAATGAATCTGTATATTTTTTAGTATAATTTTTATTATACTAAAGTAAATTTTATTGTAATGAATCTGCATATTTTTTTGTATAGTTTCCTTGTGTGTTGCGGTGTTGAAAAATATTTATAACACATATAAAAAAACCGCATCATCCCTGAATCATAGAGGCACCAACCACATCTATCTTCAACGAACTCACGAGTTTTTCC
>NW_018231080.1:0-1569 GCF_001263595.1 Phalaenopsis equestris | reverse complement strand
CCATGAGATTAATTAATTAGTCATAATTCAAGAGGCTCTCAAGTACGAGTACTATTGAAGATAGATTTGCCAAATCAAATAAAAATGAAGACTTTATTGCAAAAATCTGCAATTGAAATATTTAAATAAAAAAGGGGCCACAAGAAGATCAAAAAGAGAAAATATCAATAGAACTTCCTAATATTCACTCTAATTCATTGATATTTTTAGAGCTAACCCAACTTTAAAAGAGGGGAGTCAACAAGTGAAGTTCCTAATTTCCAGTTTCATGTAAATTTTGAATGAACATGCAGATATTTTCAAATAAAAATTGCTTCCCGCCCCAAAAATTTCTTTCAGCTCTCCTCGTTCCTATCCATTTGCATCCAAGCACTGCAAAAACTTCCCAGACTCCCTTTTCTTCTCAAAATAAAGCAATCAACTCTGATCATATATACTTCCCACTGATTTTATAAGCTTATCACAACCAAATTTTTTTTTTTTTTTTTTTTTTTTTTGCATCAGACCATGTGTTGCAACAATATTATTTTTATGATCAAGCTTAAGGACTGTATAGTGTTTGCGGACGTTTTAGGGGTGAGATCCATGACTAAATGGAGAGACTTAAAGCCCTCTACAGCATCCAAGAATAGTCAGACAAGCAAATGGCTTATCAAATGGCCACAATGATGACCAACCCTGAAGTCCTTATTGGAAATGTGTGGCAGCATCACCATCTGATCAACACCATCTATCCAGACAAAAAGAAGAGGCTTCTAATAAAAGACAACAATTTGCATGGAATCAATAAACAAAGAGAGAAATTAAAGATGCGATCAAAGTCGTTGCAATTTACAATTGATACAAGCATCTTGAAGCATAGTTATTGGTTTCAGATTATCCTAATAAGAAAATTGCATATGTTTGTTTGAAAATGACCTCAGAAGCAAATATATGATGGAATCGCAAACTAAAATCTACAATCTGTCTACCTTAACATAATTTACTTCCACACATTGTAGATTCAATATGCTACCTCCTTTAGAAAAAATAGATGCTTATAATGGAAAAAGATAGAGCTTGGTGATTTGTTGTTCCAACTGTAAAGGGGATAGAAAAGACCATCAAGTTCAAGCATCCTAACTAGATATAAAAAAACTTATCCTTAAAAAAAGAAATACAAAAAAGCATCATCAAAATAGTTGATTTGCATAAAATGAAGAAAAATGAGCCATCACAAAATGTTCAAAAGCCCATGGCTACAAAGAGGTGAAAAAGAAATATACATTTAAGACGCAACAAAGCAAGAGGAAAATTTAAATTCTTATTAGCAAGAGCAAAAAAACTAAAAATGGAAAACTATGATAAAAAAGTCTCTTAAGAATATTTGCATAATTAACCTTGAATAATTTGCAAATATGAATAGACTATAATAAGGTTAACTTATGTCTTCAAGTTGGGTGATACATGTCTTCAAGTTTGTTTTGAATTTTGAATAAATTCTAAACATTTATTGGAATTCTATAAATATAAATTAAGTCATTAATCTAAAATATTGCATTGGTTGAATGAAGACTGCTTCATAGTTCA
>NW_018231079.1:0-558 GCF_001263595.1 Phalaenopsis equestris | reverse complement strand
GAAAAATCTATGAATACAATAAAAATGGATTGGTCTGTCAAACTCGAGTATGCTTTGTTAGAATTATGGAAAAATCTATGAATACAATAAAAATGGATTGGTCAGTCAAATTCGAGTATGCTTTGTGGGCTTATAGGACTGCATACAGAGCTCCTATAGGAATGTCCTCATATAAGCTAATATTTGGGAAAGATTGTCACTTACCAGTTGAACATGAGCATAAAGCATATTGGGCGATTAAAGAGTTCAATTATAATTTGAAAGATGCTAGTGAGAGAAGGTTATTGTAATTAAATCAACTTGAAGAGATGAGGAATGAATCTTATGAGATTGTCAAGATTTATAAAGAAAAGATGTAGATGTGGCATGATCAAAGGATTCTTGATAAAAATTTTTAACCAGAGCCACAAGTTTGCTATTTAATGAAAGGTTAAGATTATTTCCAGGCAAACTTAGGTCCAGGTGGATGTGCACATTTGTTTTAATAAAATTTTATCCTTATGTAGCAGTAAAATTAATGTAGCAGATCCTAAGTCTGAGAAAATATTTAAAGTTAAT
>NW_018231078.1:0-840 GCF_001263595.1 Phalaenopsis equestris | reverse complement strand
ATTAGGAAGGAAAACCTTAACATCCATTTAAGGGGATTTACATCCAACCAAAAAATGTATGTGGGAAATCATACAGTGCAGAATTTTGTTGAGATGTTTGTGCAGAGATTTGCAGTGTTGACATTGAACTTTGTGAAAATTTATGTTGAATTTGTGAACATTTATGCAGTGTGGAGAATGTCAGAAGAAGTTTGTGAAGTGCGGAGAAACTATACCAGCTCGGACAACAGCCGGGGACATTACATCCGAACTAGATTTAGTTGAGAAATGACAACCATCAAGGAAATTACGCCAAATCCAAGAAAATGTAGGTCACGTTGGGAAAGAATGTCGGAGACTTAAATCAATCCCAAGAGGCGATCGAAGAAAATGTCCATGCGATAAGAGATGTGGTTCCGTAGAACCAGTCAAACCTCATTCACACGAGCAATAGACCCAGATTTCCTGTGGGAGGAAACTTCGGGCGAAGAGAAATGATGCCGGCGATAGGTCGAGAAGGCTCAAACTGACTAGGTTGAAATTTGAAGTGATGCTCAAAATTTTGATTTTTATATTGTTTTGTTTATTTAGGTTGGTGTTGTGTCTCATTTCATTTTGATGTGGAGATTTATTTGACCTTGAATTTTATTTTGTCGCATTTGTTTTAAGATTTGGACCCAATTTTAGACAGGTGCAACATCCGTGTTTCTAAGAACAAAGTTGTCTTTAAACATTTGAATGCATAGTACTTCTCGAGGTACTATCCATTGATTGGAGGCATGTGTAAAAATAACTCATTCTTTTAGGTACTATCAGAATTATATTATTTCAAGTACACATAAAGATGTGCTACTTTTAAGG
>NW_018231077.1:0-1258 GCF_001263595.1 Phalaenopsis equestris | reverse complement strand
AGGAAGTACAAAATTAAAGTGTGCCTACCAAATCCCATGCAATATCTTGGTGTATTTAAATTTTAAAGGATGATTCCATTAAGCAAATTATAATAAGCTCACATGTCCTTCAAGATTTCCAAAGGATCATGAAGAATTTTTGGGTAATACCCTAGATATTTTATAGTCCCTGAATTTATCTTGAGTTCATTTTGGTATTATTATGTTTGCTATATAGTTCACCCAGTTAACTCCCTTATGCTCAATGAATTTTGATGTTCTGATTATCTCTAAAATGAGGTAATTATCACTTGATAGGGTAATTATCACTTGTGATTATCTCTTAAGAAGTGTAATAATCACTTGATGTCTCATTTATGATTTATATAGGTAAAGACCTTTGGAGACTTAACAACTTAATTAAGGAATTTAATTAATTTGATTTTTAAAGAATGGGCTTGTAATGTTTTGAAAGGTCTTAAATTAATTATAGATTACTTTCTAAACCTCATTGAACAAAATTTTGATTAAGCTTAGCTCACTACTAAGCCCCCACCTTAATATCTCATTTTTTAAATACTCTTCCAAATTTCATTAATTTTAAGAAATTACAAATTTATACTTTATATGACCAAAATGGAATTGGTTTCTACCACTTACCCCTTATATATTCCAATCATCAAAACATATCAATTAAGATTATTTGTTGCCCATTTAGTTCTTTGGTTAAGCCTAAATATTCATTAAGCCTTAAATTCCAAAATTACCCCTTTGCCCCTAAGACCTTAATACCCTATAATTCATTAAATTAGACTCAAATGACTTGAAAATTTTATTTTACCCCACTCATGGGTTAATTAAAACATCACAGAAGAAAATGTGATTTTTCTAAATTTATTTAATTTTATAATCATCTTTAATGCAAAACTAAGGATTTTCAATAAAAATTTTATAACTCAATCAAAATAAAACTTCTGTCCTTAAGAAAGTTTTTGGAGGTTCACCTAGGTTAAAGGACCATTTGGACCAATTTTCATGTTTTTTTATAAATTTAATTTAATTATTAAAAATTATTTGTTTCTTTTGAGTATTAATTAAATATAAAATAATATTTAAATGGATAATTAAGTTCTATATTTTTACTAAATCTCTCTGAGCCCAAGGAAGCTAAAGAAATAAATTAATTAGTTGAATTATTTTAGTTAAAAATTAGAAAACAAATCATTTTAAGCCTTTAAAATTATTATCTTGGCTTAGAAAACTAGGAAAATTATTTTAA
>NW_018231076.1:0-1014 GCF_001263595.1 Phalaenopsis equestris | reverse complement strand
TTGAGGCTTCCTCAATCCATATGATATTTCACATGGTTTTTTTTATCCCCTAGAAAGATTGTAGAATTCCCTGGGAATATGTCTATCCTCTCAGAATTATGCGGTTAACCCATCGTATCCACTACACAATAGTTAGAGGTTGCAGTTTCAAAAAACATTTTATCATCCTAGTTGGTCAAATTATGAGTAAATTGAGATCAGGGGTTAACCAACAACTAGGCCATAAAAACTCCAAGAAAATGCAAAGCGGAAGAACATTATAAAAAACCATGATAAATCCACTACCATTACATCACAAACACGAAGAAAATTTTTCACTCGCTACGGAGAAAATCGTAGTGAAAAACACCCTGCAAGAATCCATTGCAAGCAACAACGATATGCACAACTTACAAGAAATTGTTCTCTCTACAAAATCAGCATCTTTTCTTCTCATACAAACTCTGACAATTTACATAGCAAAGAAAAATTCTCTCTTTAAGGTTTCTACCAAAAGAGGAAGATAACCTTCAAGAGAGCCCTCAGAATATCTCCCAACTCACTTCTTATAGCCTTCAAGCTTTCTCTGAAGTAGAAATCTCTCCAAAAAGCCTTATGAATTGATTTTATAGCAAGAATCATGGCTTGGGCCATCAAATTTTCTTCCTAAAATATTTTCCTGCTTGTCGGCATGATTACACCCATTTCTGGCATGGTCACCCTGCTAGACTGCATTGGGCCAACATGGTCATGCCGCTACTATTCCAAATGACATTGTAATGTTAATTCAAAAGTAGTCGCGTCAGTTATATTCGATAGTGGATGTGGTCAGGCTGCTTCGTGGAGCTTTTTTACTTGATTTTCTCGTTTCAACTTGTTCGTATTCAGCTCCTGTATCTTGCACAACATGAACGAAAAAACTTTTCTCAAGCTTAAATCGGTGATAAATAACTAGGAATAACATGTAAAATGCAAAAAAAAAATAGCAGATAAAATTATGTAAAATTGATGCATGTTAATGATAAAAAATTGTAT
>NW_018231075.1:0-706 GCF_001263595.1 Phalaenopsis equestris | reverse complement strand
GTGGATACGTAAATACATAAGAATTGAGTGGTCTAACCGGACCAATTCCAAGTTAGAAGTTCGGACTGAGCTTGAATCACCAGCTAGCAAATGAGAAGCCCGGTTCTTTAGAAGGGGTCTAAATATAAAAAAATATTACGGGTGGAGTCCGTTCTTTTTTAGATTTGCACCACACAACTTTATAGAATAAAATAGTAATAGAAATATTTGTATGCATTGGAAATATATCCGTGTTGATCTTGAGGAGATATAATGGTTCAGAATTAAGAGAGGACCACTAAGGAGGGCCCATCAATAAAAGATTAGGAGACCCATTTATCAGATCAGGAGCTGTTGTCCACGACAAAGCAAGCAAGACTAAAACCGATCGAGTCACGAAGGCGATTGAATAACCCGAATCCGAGTTGTTCGGTCAGCAACGAGATAAAGAGATATATGAACCAATCAACTTGAAGAAGCTGACTCAAGGGAATATTTAGTCCCTTGGTATCTCCAATCACACCGGGGGTGTCCAGAAACTCTATCTATCTATTGTTTAGAGTTGGCTGCTGAACTAACTCAATCAATCAAACCAGTCATGCCAACCCGAGGCAAATTGAGCTCAGCCGACTAGCAACTCCGACTAAACCTAGCAGTCAAGGTTTATTGAATAAGTCAAAGATTAACAGAGTGATAAACTCATACATATATAACACTTAGAATACCT
>NW_018231074.1:253748-255307 GCF_001263595.1 Phalaenopsis equestris | reverse complement strand
ATTTCATACCAGAGGCCTCCTGAAAACTCTCCAAGTTTTGCATGAGTAATTTAACAACAGATTTGGAAGCTTTTGAAAAAATAATGATGTCATCCGCAAAAGCCAAATGATTGATTAAGGTGGAAGATCTATGGCTATAAAAAGAGTGTGGTTTCTTGGTAGCCAACTCATTCAAGATTCTGGATAAGTAGTCAAAAACCAAAATAAAAATGGTAGGGGAAATGGGGTCACCTTGTTTGATACCTCTAGATACACTGAAAAATCCATGGGAGGTTCCATTAATGAAGATGGAATGGAAATTATTAGTCAACCATCTGTTGATTAGAGAGATAAAGGAAGGGGAGAAACCTCTAGCAATGAGAACTTGTTCAATAAACTTCCAATTGATTGTGTCATATGCCTTTTTGATATCCAATTTGAGAATTAAGTTACCTCCTCTAGTGATTCTGTCCAAATCCAGTACCAACACTTGATGTCCAAATCCAGTTCCAGTACCAACACTTGAGCCAAGAGCACATTATCAACAATACTTCTATCCTTGATGAAGGCTGCCTGCTTCCTGCGTATAAGCTGATTTAAACGAGGTTGTAATCTATGGACCAGAGCTTTGCTTATTATGTTGGATATAACAGAAGTGAGGCTAATGGGTCTGAAATTTTCCCATTTGTGAGGAGTTTTTTCCTTTGGAACCAAAGTAAAAGTAGACGAGGAGAAATATTTGGGGAGATCAGCCCCCCAGAAAAAGCTTTGGACAAGATTTGGTCTGTAGCAATGACCTCACCCTTCACAAGCAGCCAGGCCTTTTTATAAAAATATGTTGTGAACCCATCAAGTCCAGCTACTTTTGTGCTGTCAATGGAGTTCAGAGCTTCCCATATTTCCTTTTCATCAGGAATATCAGTATATAAGCTTTTGGTGAACTCCCTTTCCTTATCAAACAAGGTATGCTTAATGGGAGGTTGAGAGGAAGGATCTTGTTTGAAAATATTTTGAAAATATTGAACAGCATTATCAGCTATGCCCTTAGCAGTAGTAATCTAGTGACCCTTCTGAGAAAGGATTTTATGAATTGTGTTGCATTTCCTCCTGTATTTTATGCAAGCATTATAATATTTAGAATTTCTGTCCCCCTCACAAAACTTCTTTTTGTTGGCCTTCTGAGCATAGAATGCCTCCTGCATGTTGATTGCATCCAACGGATGTTCATTTGCAAACTGATTTCAGATTTCAGACCCTATGCCAGAGGACATGAGTTGTTCTAATTGTAATACCTTCTGTTCAGCCTCAAGGACTTTATTATCAATGTTCCCATCCACCTCCCAATTCCAATTAGGAAGATGTTTATTGACTTTTTTATGTAAAAGCCAGAGTTTTATACCAGGGATGTGATGATGAACATCAGTCCAAGCCATTGATACTTGATTGAGAAAATCCTCATGCATGGACCACATATTGAAATATCTGAACTTGGCTTTACTTTTAGAATTGTTGGAAGAAATCTTAATAAGTAAGGGTCTATGATCAGACCCACTCATAGCCAAATGTTGGACAGAAGTATG
>NW_018231074.1:251356-253374 GCF_001263595.1 Phalaenopsis equestris | reverse complement strand
TCTCCCTCTTTAAGGACAGTGCATTGAATGAGCTATCTGCAAAAGAGCCATATTTTACTGTTAGTGTTGACAATAAGCTGAAAACCAAGAAACTTCCTTACAATTCTGTTGACATGTTTAGTAATCATAGGTTCAAGAATAACAATAATCCAACGTTTATACATCCTATTAAGAGCCAAAATTTGATTAAGGGATTTAGGATGTGCTAATCCCCTAACATTCCAATAGATTAGATTCATTAACCTATAGAGGTGGATTTTCCTCTTCTCCTAGTTCTAACAGTACTAGAAGAGAGAGGGGGGGCTTCCTCCAGAGAAGAAGAAGAAGGGAGTAGGTTCTTTAGTTCCAATGGCAATTTCTTCTTTTTTGCTTTCTGGATTTGCCAACCTTCTTCTAGATCCTTAGCTAATTTCACAAGCAAAGGGTCTTCGTCTGGTATCTCAGTAACTGTTTCTCCTTGATCAACAGGGAGTGTTGGAAGTGTAGTACAATTGATCTGTTCAACTTGAGTTTGAGTAGATTCTGTATAAGGTGAAGTTGTTCAGACAAGGGTTTCAGAACATTTTGAAGAGAGTTATCTAGTTCCACAGCCTCTTTTCCCATATCTTGAGGTAATTCAACCAACTCTAGTATAGAGTCTTCCTGAGTCCTTGTCCCTGGAAATTCAGAATCTTGCGCAGCAAATCCAGCAATAGGTGGCAACTCAATATCATGTGGCTCTAAGACCTCTGAATTAGTTCTAAGAAGCTTCCTTCTGAGGTTGGGATGAAGTCTAAAGCACTTCTCATCAGTATGGCCAAACATTTTGCAGTGATGGCAATAATAAGGTCTTTGTTCAGCTATAATTTTCTGCCAATAACCACTATGCTCAGTGCCTAACAAAATTTCCTCCACAGCTGGTAAAGTGATATTTCTTTCAACCAAAATTCTAGCTACTGAGGGTCTTGATAAGTTGAAAGTGGGGGCATCCAACTTCAAAGGTCTTCCCAAGGCTTTGCTAATGTTGAAGAGAACCTTGTGGTTGAAAAAGTGTAGTTTAAGTCCAGGTAACTTAAACCAAATGGGGGCAATGGGAGGTTCTTTACTGGGGTCAAAATCAGGAGTCCACTTTAGTAGTTTCATTGAGATTCCTTCAATCAAAATAGATTGTTTATAAAAGATTCTAGAATAGTCTTCTTCCCTTGTGAGATTGATGAGAAAATGTCTTCCATCAAGTATGCCTACTTTCCAAGCCCCTTTGAATTTCATTCCATTAAAATATCTTCTCACAGATTCCATTTTTGGGTAGCTTAGTTGAAATTTACCAATTAAGGTGAACTTATAACATTCAGTAAGACCATTTAGGTCCTCCTCAGTAAAGTAGATAGCCAATTTCCCACTCTTCTTGCATATAGGCTTGAAGAGAGGGTCATTACCCTCATGACACTCTTGAGGAAAAACCAAATCATCTTATCATATCCTTTCCCAAAATCCTTTCCCAAAAATGTCAGCAAAGGTGGCCTTGGCCCACTGAATATTTGTGGAAATATTAATTGACTTAGGGTCAGTCATCACTGAAAGATCCCCAGTACAGCAACTAGCAAAAAAAGGGGGACAGTGCTGTGGAACTAACACTGAGCTGTCGATTCAAGTAACTTGTAAATGAAGAAGTAAAACAGCAAAGACACAGTAGAGACAAAACAGTAGAGAGAAATCCAAGTAACCAGACAACCCACACAGTGGAGAGAACAACTCAGGCAACCAGACAAACAAATAGCAAGACCAGTGGGGCTAAGCAATGGAACAGTAAATTTTGAAAAATGCCAAAAACCCAGGAAGAGGTAAAGAGTTAGAGAAATTCAGAACTTGCAAACACCAGTGATGAGAGGAGAGAAAACTAGTTGAACTTGATGAGGTAGCTGAGATTGGGTCATCTACAGCAATAGCTAGATCCATTCTGCCAAAACCCTAGCAGAGCACCAGTGGAACCAGCCACCACCCATAGAAAACTTATATATATATATATATATCTGGCTAAG
>NW_018231074.1:241767-251141 GCF_001263595.1 Phalaenopsis equestris | reverse complement strand
CAGCAACCTCAGTCTCATTAGAGTGTGATCCAAGTTGGGCCAACCAGTTTGCAGGCTGGTTACCTTCTTTATAAATGAAAGCGAACTGAATTTGTATCTTGCTAGTGAGCTCTCTGATTTTATATAGCCAGTAAGAGTAGTGTCAGGGAGTCTCTTCCTCCTGATTTAAGAGGGGAGTAATCACAGCAGAATCCACTTCCAACCAAATCCTATTCCAATTAGCCTTAATGGCTAGGTTGATTGCCTAATACACAACAATGAGTTCTGTCTCAGTGGCATCCTTGGCCAGGACTGAGCATAAAAGTACAGCAGGCACTTACCCAAATGATTTTGTAGATACTTCCCACACCAGCTCCATTTTTAGTAAAGCTTCCATCAGTGTTAATCTTCACAATAGGATGGTTTGGGGTTTTCCAGTAGACTCTGATGACTTGAATAGGTTCAGAATTGATGGGTGTACAGGAGTTGGAATCCTTTCCAATTAATCATCTTATGCAAGTAAGTTACACAATTTCGAGCAGTTATCCTCACATTTGGAGTTACTTCTTCAAATTTGACCTTGTTTCTTTCCATACAGATGAACCAAGCAATGGTGAAAGGAATAGCAGCATACTTTCTTATCTTCCAGTGTAACCAACAATTGACCAGCCTATCCCAAGTGAACTCTTTCTCATCAATTGTCAACTGATTCAGGAACTGTTTTCAAACCTGTTGAGCAAAGTTGCACTCAAAGAATAAATGATCCAGAGTTTCCTCTTCCTTCTTACATAGCCAGCATTTAGAGGGACCCCTCAATCCCTTTACCTTAAGAATGTCATCAGTAGGGATCATTTTATGAAATATTCTCCAACAGAAGAAGAACATAGAAGGGGATAGGAATTTATTTCATAAATGATCACCATAGGGTGTTTGCTCCCAACTGAAGGGTTTGGAATATATGGCTTTGGTGAGGCTTTGGTGGGAAGTAGTCTGCTATAAGATTTTATCTGTTGTACTTCTGTTAAACTTTATACTGGCCACTTTGGTAAAAGATTTGATAACTTGAAGATTTGATAACTTACCCAGGGACCATTCATCACCATCCCAGCAATCAGCCACTTTCAAATCACTATTGTAGATATTGGTAATGGGAGATAGCCAGTCTTTAGGACACCAATTGTCAAGCCGAAACTTGATTTCCCCATTACCTAATTCAAACTTGATTTCCCCATTACCTTCCCCATTACCTAATTCCCAACTGTAATTGGTTTCAGCAATTTGTCTGATTTTTAGCATTTTCACCCAAATTCTAGAATCACCAATTTTCCTTAGGACTAGTGTGGGGTGATGTTCTTTGCAAAACTTACCCCACATGAATTTTGCCCACAGGGAGTTTTGGGTTCTAAATGTAATTCAGATTTTATAGAAATTAACTTGAAGGATTTGATCAAGATCCTTAAAGCCAATTCCCCTAGCAATTTGAGGTTTAGCTTTTTTTCTCCAGGAAGCTCCGCTCTTGCTGTCTTTGACCTGACCACAGGAATTTATTAAAAATTCTCTCCAGCTGTATTTGAGTGTTTTTCTTTATGGTAGTCATCTGCAGTATATAAGAAGGGAAGGTAGTGATTATGCTCTTTAACAAAGTAATTCTTCCCCCATTAGACAAGAAGGTCTGTGTCCACCCATTGAGAAGGCTAGAAATTTTACTTAGTACCTCATCAAATTGAGTTTATTTGGTTCTGCCAGTGATAAGAAGCACCACAAGGTACTTAATTGGGAGTTGAGTAGTTGTAAAGCCAATATGATCAGATTCCCAATGTTTATGAGTGGAGGATACATGTTTATAGAATACAATCTGACACTTTGCTTGATTGTAGGAAATCCCTGAAAGAGCTTCTGAAAGAGCTTGAGCTTGGAATTTTTGTAATATTTGGAAGACTTTTCTGATAGCATTTTTGCTGGCTCTAGAGAATACCATTATGTCATCAGCATACATTAAATGAGTAATGTCAATGTTGGACCTATGATGGTATCTGTTTTGACTATTATTCAGCAAGACTTCATCAAGCATTCTGGATAAATAATCAATGACAAGTATAAAGATGGTGGGTGATACTGGATCCCCTTGCTTTAATCCTCTAGTAGCAGTGAAAGAACCCCTCCCTTGCCCATTTATCAGGATGGAATGTTAATTGTGATGCAGCCACCTGCTAATCAGGTGACAAAATCCACTATTAAAGCCTCTGGCACTAAGAACCTCCAAAATGAAGTCCCAGCTTATGGTATCATAAGCTTTCCTTAAGTCCAGATTATATATCATATGACCCCCTCTACATGCTTTATTCAAATCTTGTAGAAGTTATTGAGCCAGGAGAGTGTTATCAATGATGGACCTTCCTTTCACAAAGGCAGTTTGATTGGGTTTAATTATAGAATCCAAGTGAGGTTGTAGCCTGTTCACAACGATTTTGCTGATGGTTTTGCTAATGACAGTGGTCAAACAGATAGGTCTGAAATGATTCCAATTTTGTTGTATTTCAGATTTAGGGATCAATACAGTGGTGGAGGAGCAAAAGTACTTTGGAAGATTGTTGCCTTGGAAGAAGCCTATAACAGCAGCAATAACATCAACCTTAATAATTTTCCAGGACTTCTTGTAGAATTCAGCAGTAAAGCCATCAGGGCCAGCAGATTTATTGCTATCTATGGAGCTGATTGCATTTCATATTTCCTTTTCATTGGGGATATCAGTAAGCTTGAGACCAGCAGTGTAGTTCAGTTCTGCCATGAAGTATGCCTTCTCAATGGAGGGTCTGAAGTTATGTTCCAGATCGAGTAAATCTTTATAATAATATATAGCATCATTTGCTATGTCATTGTTGTTATGTAGCCATAGGCCATTGGCATTTTGGATAGTATGGATGGTTTTGCTCTTTCTTTTATATTTAATATAGGCATGAAAGAATCTAGTGTTTCTATCCCCATCAGTGAAAATATTCATAGTTGCCTTTTGTTTGAGGAATTTTTCCTGGTAATCAATGGCACTGAGAAGGTTGTTATATATATATATATATATATGAAGTGGATTAAAAGGAGGACAATAGTGTAATAAAAACTATAAAGTCCAAATGACACAATAGTAATACATATAACTATCACAATGTCCCGTACAATCAAGATAACTAAAGCACATCAATAACAAGGGAAAAGTAAGTACAAACATCGAAATCACTACTCCTTTGCCTCATTATCATCATCATCCCGATTCATGGCCTTGCGGCACTTAATCATCTGATAAGGAGGATAAGCATGAAATACTACCCTCCAGTCTCCTCTCAAGAAGCTCACAAGGAAATTATTTAAGCTTTCTTCATATTAACTTTTACACTTCAAGTATTGTTCCAAAAGCTCCCAATATTCTTCATTCTCTTGAAGCTAACAATGTAAAGATAGTATATCACTTTGCTATATCTGCAACTGCTCCAACATAGTGTCCAAACTAGAAGGTGATTGATTTGAAGTACTAGAAGTAGAAGGTCTCGAGGTTGAAGTAGAGGGAATATTATAAATTTTCCATATAAGTCTACATTATCCCATTCTATATGCTTTAGTGGTTGCAGTAACTCTTCCCATGTCTCATATTTAACCCCAAATTCTTTCCAGATAGTAAAGATAAGGGAAGGGTTGCCCAAACATGCAGAAGCACTGATGCATAATTTTGTGGTGCATTGCAAATATATTTCAATCTTACAATAGACACACGACAACACAAATAGTAAATATGCAGTTCAATCTCAATTAAAATAAAGTTAGTATAAATAATTTTATCTTTTAAAATCTTTAAGCTGTGAAACTGTAATAATAATACAAGTATATGTATTGCTCAAGTACTAAAGGGCTCTAATGGAGTCCTAAGTATCGATCTCACAGGGAGTTGGAAAATATTTTGATTATAATGTAAAACACAATATTCAAACTACAGAACTTAAGTACACAAAAAAAAAATCTAAAGTAATTTTACTATATGCTAAATGAAATGCAGTTAAGAGAACTAGGTTAACTAAGCTATTTGCTAAACTTCAAAAGTGAAATTATTAAGACTAAACAAAGTTTTGTAATGAAGAGTTCAAATTTTAGAAAGCATCCTTCCCCTTTACAATGATTTTATTAATTGTGAAGTAATTAAAATTATTTAAAATACATACAGAATTGTATTGTGCAAAATAGGAGTAATCCTATTTCTTACCCTCTGAGAGTGTATAAAGAACATGGACTAATCCAGTGTTTGGTCCCTAAATCTGTGGTTAGGCTGAAAGGATACTGACTCCCACTCCAGAGCTCTCACTTCTTCCTCCTCTGAGGGCTAACAATCTCGCTTTATTTTCCAAGCAGCTGGACCAAATTAGGGACTTTAATTTTACACCTTGAAATCTCCAATTCTGCTCCCATTAAGGTATATTTGTTTATTTATTTGCACTCAATCCCATATACTACATTCTCACCCAAGAAATTGAATGTGACTTTTTCCTGGTTGCAGAAATCATGGCTATTTTGGATCTTATGTTTCTCAACAAATTTTAACATTTCAATCAGCTAGATCGAAAGGTAAATGAAGATCAAAGTTCAATTCATCACAATTTATTAACATTTAAAACCTTACAAAACAAAATTATTTCTTCACTAAACCATATCTCATTGTAGAAAGAAGGAAAAAAGAAGACTGCTCAGAATTCATGAGAAGGACACGACAAAACATAAATTTTATATATAAAAATAATTTTACAAAATAAAAGAAAGAAAGATCACAACTTATCTCACACTCCTCTCAAGAAAATCATTTGAAGTTCCCTTTAAGCACTTTCTGTCGTTACAATCACACTAAATTCTCTCTTAGAAATGTAAATAAAAAGAAATGTCTCACCTTACCTCTCCTCTTACAACTCTGGAAGGAAATGCTCTCTTCTCCCAAGACTTCTCTCTTTTAAACCTCATGCAAGCCCACTTCTCT
The DNA here is from genome assembly GCF_001263595.1 of Phalaenopsis equestris. Classification (NCBI taxonomy): domain Eukaryota; kingdom Viridiplantae; phylum Streptophyta; class Magnoliopsida; order Asparagales; family Orchidaceae; genus Phalaenopsis; species Phalaenopsis equestris. The sequence goes on along the minus strand of NW_018231074.1, from coordinate 246,154 downwards.
TCAAACCTCTCACCCCTTCTCTTCTCCAGTCTCCTCTCTCCTTTTAATTAATGTCAGCCTTCCTTTAAAAAAGAATTCAAAATTCTCTCTTTTTTTCCCAAAAGGAACACCTCTTCACACCAAGAAACAAGTCCCTTCATCCAAGAGACATATCTCTTCATTTAAGAGCATTTCCAAAGTGTCTACATGCATTGAATCACTCAATGGGGTGTTTGAATTTATTGAAGCCTTTCAAAACTGCTCAAAAATAGTCACTAACCACCTTACTCAATCTTAATTTGTTTATGAAGATTCTCGTACTAGTTCTGGCACCTCTGAGGTCAGTGTACTGAAGATTTGTGCTGTTCTCTGAATTCATGCGCCAATTATGGCGCTGATGGTGCTAGTTTTGTATAAAATGAAACCTATGATGCTAGTTTCTGGTGCCTTTGATGCTAGTTTTTTGTGTCTCTAGCGCCAGCTCTCTATATAATGGTGCCTCTAGCACCTCGATGCTGAAAAGCACCATTTTAGCTTCAAGTTTTCTCCTTTTTACTAATTTTTGCTCCAAAAGCCTAAAATCGATATACCTGCAACAAAACATGAAAATATTCTTCTTTAAAGTGCAATATCACAGAATTTAAACTTAAAATAAATACATAAATTTGTACATTATTTTGGTGTATCAAAATCCCTCAAACTCAAAGATTACTTGTCCTAAAATAACTCTTCTAGTAAATAAAAATATTAATTATTGCAGAGATTAACTTATAAACTTCTATAATTTGGTTTAATAAATATTATAGTATAACTTAAGAAAAACTTTTAACAACTTAGGTTAAAACTACAAGTACAAGAACACCTAGTAATCAAGTCTAAGATTTCGGAATCTCCATTCATTTCAAGAAGAATTGTAATTTATCATATCAAAGATACTTAGAATGTCTATATGAAAAAAGAATTTCAGAAAACTTTGTCAATAAGGATGCTAATACTCAGATACAAGCTTACAAAATGTAATAAACTCTTTTTCCTCAAGTTGATTCAAGTGAAGTCAATTTTTTAGTAGGTGTATCCTCAAGCTTCTCCTCACATTTTTTTATTTTCTTTTCTTTTTTCCTTACCCCATTTTTTCCTTTTTTTTCTTTTCTTTAGGATCATTTACAATCCTTTCATTCTTTCTCTTTTTCGAATGAGGATTACTATATCTGAATAGCCTTTAATAATTTTGAAATTCACTATCCTCTTCTTAAAGTTAAAACTTCTTACCTTCCTTCACTTTATAAATTCATATTAGCTTTGAAGATTTACCATAAAGTCTCATTCTTTTCTTCTTATATGAAACTTTAAGTTTCTTAAAACTTCAAAAATACAATTTCCTTTACTTTAGATAAAAAAACATAGTCTTATTCTTTCATACTAAATATCTTAACTCTAGAATTCACCTTCATTATTAAAGATTTTTGCCTAAATTTACCATAATGTTTACATACAAAAATATATTTATTTCAAGTTAAACTCTGATATCCAAGGTCATGTTAAATTAATTTTAAAGATATAGTTAATTGAGGACAAATAAAATTTAGTTTACTTTTTTTAAGGAAAATTTTCTTTCTGTCAAACTTAGATTTTTAAATAATAAGTGAAGCATGTAGTACAAAAATTTATAGGTGAAAAAAAATAGTAAATACATAAAAATAAAACGAACTTGTAGAGGGTTTTGAATATGAAACTTGGCTCTGACATATTGCAGATACTAATTCAAAAAGTACAGGCTTTAAAGCATTAAATGAAACGTAATATATCAAAGGATTTGCTGAGAAAAGTTAAATTAAGGACACGAGCAGTAAATTAAAGAAACTAACAATGCTGAAAAATAAAAATCTATAATTTATAGTTACACAAACAAGCTCAATAGCTCCACATCAAAACACATAAATTTTTGCAATCATACCAACAATAAAATTAAACAAACAACAACAAATAAATATAGATAAAACCTAGTAAATCTTCATTAATCATCTTCCTCCTCATCATCTTCTTCTTCTTCTTTTTCTTCTTCTTCTTCTTCTTCCTCCTCTTCTACTATGTTTTCTTGCACATAAGGCGAAAAGTTGGGGCATGTTGGAAGCTCTATAGTATGATCACCCCTCAGAAATCTAACCATCGCCTCTTGATATGCAATGTCATGTTGTACTCTACTCTGCATATAATCATCATTATCATCAATGCATGCATTTCTTGCTTCCAAACCACCCATTCTATTCTGCATTTCTATAATATATGATTGTTGAATCATTAGTTGTTCCATAATATTTTAAAGTGAAACAGAATTGGAAGTAAATGGTCCTGCAGCTGATGTTGAGGTTTTATCACTGCTTCCACTTCTAGATCCAGGAAATGATTCAAATTTATGCACTGTGGGTTTTCTATTGGCTTAAGTGGTTGCAATATTTCTTCATTCTTATCAAATTCTACTCCTGATAGTTCGCATAAAGTTAAAATTCTGCCAGGATAACCCAAACCACTAGTTGTCCCAGTTCTGGCAATATTTTGAGCATTATGCACAATAAGAGCACCAATATCAACCACTTTCATTTGTTGAATGCAAAAATTCAGTACTGCTCTTTCCTTAGTTACTTCACTGAGGTGGTTAGTTGGAAGTAATTTTGCAGAGATAAAGAAATGTCATGCTTTAGATTGAATATTTAACATGGAAGTAGAGAAATTGATTTTATGATTATTCTTAATCTTTGATTCTTCATTTCCAACAGTGAGATAGGCAATTACTTCATCAAGTGATGAATCAAAAATCAAAAATGCAGTGTACTCACAATGAAATTCATTCTGCAACTCATAAAGTGCATTGATTCTTTCTCAAGTAAATTTAACATGTTAGCTCTAACATAAATTTGCTCGTCGAGAGTCACCCGAAGATTTTCATAAAATTCTCAGATGATAGGAACAATGGCTACTGCAGTGAAGTATAGCAAAAGGTTTTCCAGTTTCGAGAAATTATCGACCTCTTAATCTCTCCTCCTTGGTTTGAAAATACACGTTCCTGAATCAATTTTCAGGTTCCCATTATAGTATTATAATTGTACCGAGACTTCAAATTTACGAATCGACATGCATCAAAATTTTCTGAAGGGTTTCCTCTCTTCACTCTGAAAGCCATAGGAATTTCTAAATAAATTCACATAAAATTCAAATAATCATAAATCAAAATTCAAGTGTCTGAATATTTGGTACGAAACTTTTCACCATGGGTTCTTTTTAAACTTCTTCAATAAAAACACAAATTTTTGGATTTCCATAATGTAGAAAAAATCCATGGAGAAAATAAAAAATTTCTAAGTTAAAGTGTAGCTCTTACTAAGGGAAAATAGAATCCAAGACTTTTTACCCTTCAAATCTCCTCAAATCCACCTGTTTTGCCTCACTTTTGGTTGAGGTCTAGAAATTTCTTTAGTAGCCTAAGTCTAGCTATAGGACTTTCCTAGTGACTAGTCTTAGAAAACTAGAAAATGTACCCTCACCATTAGAAACTCAAAACTCTTCTCTTTACTCAACTTGAAGTTCCACATATTGGTCCTAACCTCTAGCACTTAGTAGGTAAGATCATTATGAGAGAACTCAAGAGGAGTTCCTATAGGATTACTTGGCCTTAGGATCGACCCTGGGTGTTGGTTTGAAGTTAGGGTACACAATATCCTCACATTATTCTAGCTAAAACCAATTCATAAGAACCCAAAATGAGGATTTTATTGATCCACAGTTCATTTAGAATGGATATTTATCCAATTCTATTTGAAATACTAATCTTGGGTCTTTTGCCCCTAGGCACCTCCAAATTACCTAACTGCCCTTGGGACCCAAATTTGGCCAAAATTCCCAAATTTTGCCAAAATACCCAAAACTGATCAAAACTTATTCCAAACACTTTGAATACATCCAAATTTGCCAAAACTGACAAAAAATTCCAAAAATGGCCAAATTACCAAAATGCCCCTCCATGGCCCAAAAATCCAAAAATTCCAAAAAATCCCAAAAAATCCCAATAAGTCTAAAATATTCCTAATTTCATTTTGTCCAACTAACCATGGTCCAATTTGGTCAATTTAACCATCTTTGACCAAAACCCCCAATTTTGCCCTTAAAGCCTTAATTTAGGTCTAAATCCAAACCCATCAAAACCCATTCAAATTGACTATCAAATCAACTTCAAAATGACTTTCATCCTTCATGAAAGTTGTTCATCATGATGTTTTACACCAAATATAACAATCAATTTGTACTTAGCCCATGGCTAGCCCAAGTTTGACCCAAACTTAGCCCAACATGCTTAAAATGGGTCAAAAATAAAAAATCCACCAAATTGATTAACCAATTGACCTCAAAACAACTT
>NW_018231074.1:240720-241133 GCF_001263595.1 Phalaenopsis equestris | reverse complement strand
TCCCCCAAGCTCTCATTTGTTGTGGAGGATAAGGCCTAACCCCATTTTTGGGATTTCTAAACAAAACTCAAAGGAACTCCAATTGGTGCTTATAGAAGCTTTGTTGGACCTCAACAAACATTTCACAAGCATCCAATTGAGGCCACACCTCTTGGACAAAGGTATAGGCCATTTTTTTTAAATTCGAGCTCGGTTTCACGTATTGTGAAGAAAACTTACAAACCATGCTTGATTAACCATATGGATGTGTAGAGCTAAGTCAGATCTACAATTTACAAAAAATTCATGTAAATCCGTTGAGAATCGAGTGAGATATTGACGTTTGAAGGTGGATGACTCTCGGGATGAACCAGATGGGGACCATGAACGGATGTCGTCCATTCGCGCGTGTATCGATCGGACGGTCCTGATCG
>NW_018231074.1:234916-237249 GCF_001263595.1 Phalaenopsis equestris | reverse complement strand
CATAACTTTCTTTAGTTTATTTGATTGAGCCTCACCCTCAATTCTTGTGTTCATCCTTCGGGATAGATACAGGATTTGAGGTAAAGCGCTCTTTCATTTAAACTATGAAAATTATGTGGTCAGTTTGACTTCATCTTTTTTAAAACTAAAATTTTTTAAAAACTTCCTTCCGAAGCGGGCAACGGGATTTCAATTCCGATGACCGACAGCTTCTTACGGGCAAACCCCACACCAAAAATAGTGCCGACACCACCAAATGGCAAGCTCTAGGTTGATTTTTGGCCTTAGGTTAGAGGTAGGAGACAACCCAAGCAGTAAAAATGGAGGTTTATATGGCTTTTTTTGCAGATTTAAGTAAATATGGACATTTTTGGGAAACCGGCTCCTCAGACGCCAAATCTGGTGCCTCTGGCGCCAACATAAAAAATTTTCAGATTTCGATCTTCTTTTCAAATTTTCCATATACCAAACCACATCAACCTCTAACTAACTTAATTAAACACTTATATTCATATTAAACAATTTTATAACATATATTTTTGCAAAGAACACAAAAGTGATATTTATATATAAAATCCAAACAATTACAAACCAACATTTTTCAAGCTAACACATATAATTAAGCGTTGAAATCAAACTGTACAAACTAACTTTGAAGAATAAATATTAAATACTCAACATATGACATAGAGAAAGTTCAACAATAAAACTAAATGAAATCCAACATTAACCTATAACACATATAAGCAACAATAATTATGAATTTCACACTAAAATGAGTTCAAACATCTTCTTCACTTTCTTCTTCTAGAATGTTTCCCATGGATTGGTAGTGAACGTATGAATTGTAAAAAGGTTGGTGAGGAAATTCGTCCCTTGAATTTTCTTCAATACATGCAATTTTCTCAAACATTCGCACCATACATTCTTCAATATGCTTGGTATGTTCAAATTGTTTTCTCATCCTCCAATTCAAATGATCAAATATATCAGAAATATTTCTAATTGAATTAATAACATTTTATACCTTTTTCTCCAACTTTTTGATCCTTTTCAAAATATCATGCGAACTATAAGGAAAGCATGGTTCAATAGGTGATGAATTTTGAGATGACTGATCCATAAGAATACTCGTATCGTTCTCCTCCCCATTTCCTATGCAGTTGCAACAAACCTCTGGGTCCACAGGCTTCCAAGGAAGAAACACTTTTTTTCGAACTTTCATAAGGCACTTGTGACTGGCTGCACTGTAGGAATATGGTAGATGGATGTCCTAGCCCATAAGTTGATTCATTGATAATCAAAATCAAAATAAATTTTACAAGTAATGCACCCACATCAATAGGTCTTCTAGTTTGAATGCAATAATTCAAAATAACACTTTCCTTAGTCACTTTACTGATTTTCATGGTAGGAAGTAGTTTTGATGGAAAAAAAGAAAAGCCACGCCTTCGATACAGGATTCAATAATGATGAAGAAAAACTTACATGTCCAACATCTCTTATCTCGCAATTTGCATCTTCATCTATAAGGATTTGATAAAATTCATTCATGATATCTCTCGTAGGGTCAAAATTTGCACACTGACAAATAAGGACACTTTTAATCAGAAAAAAATATTTTATTCTCGAAGGAGGGAATTGTACCCCACCTGCTTCAAACATAGACAACTCAGTGGTTAACTCCATGAAGCTTAACATAAAACTCGATAACTACAGGAGCTACTACAGAGATAATGGTATAACAAAGTGCTTTCGAACGTCTCTGTGCAATAATCTCCTCCACTCAAGTATTCGGTGTGTTGAATCCTCGATTCACAAAACCTCACTCCTTGATTAGTCTCTTCTTCACAAGAACTCCATCATATAACTTCTGCTCATCCAAACTGATAAACTTCCTCTTGTTGAAACTTTCATATCTAGCAGTTTCTTTAGAGTGAGAAGCCAGAGGTTTTGAAAAATGGCGACTTTCCTTTCGTTTTCCACTCATAAATAACTTTAGGATTCTGTTTTTGGTAGTTAATAGGAAAAAAACCAGCCAACCCCCCCCCCCCCCCCCCCCCCCCCCCCTAAAATTTCTTTTAGAATTATCCAAATTCATTCTGTTAAATGCGATGCTTATGGCGCCTCTGATGCCAGCTCTCTGGAAAATGGCACCTCAGGCGCCAAATCTGGCACCTCAAGCTCCAGTTCAGACTTCTGCACCATTTCTTTTTAAGTTAAAATAACTCTCAAATCTTCCATAAAATATGATAAATAAAGATGTTTTAAAGTATTTTCTTAATATGCAAGTCTCTCAAGTACACGAAATTCAAAAAGAAAACATATATATA
>NW_018231074.1:190132-228666 GCF_001263595.1 Phalaenopsis equestris | reverse complement strand
GGGGGGTGAGGCGTGAGAGTGAAGCATGCGTGAGTTATGATATATATATATATATATATATATTATCTTTGCATTTAATGAGGCATGCATGAGTGAGAGAGAAAGGCATGAGGGGAGAGCTAAGCCATGTGTGATTTGATAAGGTAATATATATATAAATGTTGCATGCGTGAGGTTTTATTTCAAAAAAAATCTTTTATTAAATAATAATAATATTATTATTCTTATTATTTAAATCTCTACGTGCAATTTTCGCCGAACGCGTCATCGCGGTGAAATGAACATCCTTCGTAGGTGAAATCAACCTTCCGGACATGCTCAAGCAGTCCATTTCGTCATATGGGGTCTTTCGGACAACTTTCGTCGACGGTTATGTCAAAAATGCATCAAATTTAATTTGCGTTGAATTTTTTGTTTGTGATCGACCGTTTTGGAAATTGATCATGGGCCAATTAAATTGATTTGAATTCATTTGAAATTGGATCTAGACATGTTGAATTTGAAATTAAGGTATTTGATTAGTCATGGAGCTCAAATTGAAGATTTTGGTCAAAGTGAGTGAATTTGGTCAAATTAGACCAAATGGATGGCCAAGAATTGATTTTAGGAGTGTTTGAAATGATTTTGGAGAATTTGAGAATTTTTGGTCCATGAGTGGTATTTTGGTAATTTTGGCCGCCTTTGGTTAAAGTGGTCAAAAGGTTGATTTAAAGGCTCGAGGTGGTTCAGGATGAAATTTTGAGTCAAACGACAATGTTCGATGTCATTTTCGATCAATGTGGAAGGTTCTATGATCCCCCGAAGTATTTTTTAGGTATTCGTTATTTTGATGTCGAAGTGGCAAAAAGTTATCCGGAAGTATGGCAATATTACAGTCAAAACTCTCAGGAAGACATAAGGAATGATTTGGTGTGATTTCTAGGATTTATTGGTGATTCTAGGAAGTTTTGAGAAATTGGCTATTTTGTGGGCCCAGTGGTATTTTGGTAATTTTTGGGAAAATTGGGTATTTTTGCAATCTTTGGGTTTCAAATGGTCTAAATGATAATATCAAATGGTTTGAAATGGTTTGTGTGATTCAATTGCAATTTTGGGAAATTTTGAAGAATTAGAACATTCAAATGAGGTATTTTAGGGTAAACTGTGTTCAAATAATTTTGGTCAGCCCCATGGGTGTAATGACTGCAACGTTGTGATATGAAAATGCAATTTTTTTATGATCATGAGGATTATGAATGATGATGCAATGTATTGGAGTCCAACAATGTATTGGAGTCCAAAGAAAGAGGTGTAGAACAGTGCAAGGTTTTCCTATGGTCCAAAGGTCCTATAGGAATTCTCGTCACGGTTCCCGTTTGTAATATCTAATCTTTGTACTAAAAAATTATTGATCACATATACAACAAACATAGAGAACAAAGATTTGGTTGAAATGTCTAAGAAGAAGGTGGGTTATTTTCAAAGATGCAAAGACAGTCATCAAGAAAGTCTTAAAGCTAGATCCTAGCCACTAAAGGAAAGTCCCAAAACCCTCACCCAAAAGTGAGGTCAACACTGATCCTACTAATACTTTATAAAATTTTTGAATTATTAACCAATCTAGTAGAGCATGGTGTGGACATTTTCTAAGAAGATCTTTAAATCTTTCTGAAGCTTCATATATCGATTCCCTTTCAAACTGACAAAAAGATGTAATATCATTTCTAAGTTAAGCAGTTTTTTAGGGTGGAAAATATTTAGCTAAGAATTTTTGTGATAGTTCTCCCCAAATTCTGATAGATCCAGGTGCTAATGAATTAAACCAAGCATTGGTTTTATCCCTTAATGAAAAAGGAAAAAGTCTAAGCCTAACAACATTATTAGACATTCCGTCATATTTAAATTTAGCACAAATTTCAAGAAAAATAGCAAGATGTAAGTTTGGATCTTCAGTAGGTGTTCCTCCAAACTGATTATTTTGTACTTTTTGGATAATGACAGGTTTAAGCTCAAATAAATTAGCGACAACATCAGGATTTTGAATAGTCAAGAGAAGTTCATCTGCTGTTGGATTAACATAATCTTTTAAAGGTCTTTGTCAATTTCTGTTTAATTGATTATTTAAGTTATTCTCCATGTCACCTAAATTTTTAATTTATTTTTGTTGTTTTTTAATTTTTCTAATAGTACGCTCTAATTCTGAATCGTAAGGTACTAAACCTTCAGATCCAAGATTTCGCATAAACAAATATAATAAGTAAAGAAAAACTTCTTAAACTAACTCTTAAATAAAAATATATTTCTTTTTAGATTTTTTATTTTTAAATTTTTTCATATAGTTATATTATCTCTAAAATTGCTAATTTAACATATTTATTTTATTTACCGTTACTATCCCCGGCAACGGCGCCAAAAACTTGATCCCAAGAATATAGTTTTGTAAAAATTATATAGTTGACTCCACTATGTAATGGTGCCAAAAGCTTGATGCAATATTTTATGAATAAAAAAATTAAGCAATTAATGTTGGGATTCTACGCAAGTGTACATATTGTTATCAAGTTATAAAAAGCTTTCTATTTAAGCCCCAAATATTGATCTCAAGGGGAATGTTTAAATTTAAAATGATAAATTTACTAGGAAATTCACAGAAAGTCAAAACAAAATTACTGTCACTAATTTTGAATGTTAAGATATTATCAAAACTAAATCATTTAACTAATAACAAAACTAAAATGCAAAGTTTAAATAGTAACTACTAAACTATTAAACTATGTTTATGTGATGAAGATTTCTTATGTGAAAAAGCATTTTTCCCACTACAATGAGGTTTTGGTGCAATGAGATGAGATAAATGGTTCTAATATGTATTGTGTCAAATAGGAGCAGTTTTAACTCTCTACCCTGATACAATGTTACGGAAAATCATTGGCTAATTGATCCCGATTTTTTTATGTAAGGATTTATGAAGTTGACACCACTATAGTGCTAAAAACTTGATCCTTATATGAAAAGTAAGTTGTGTAAAATATATATAATTATGGGAAATTAATAATTACATTCTACGCAAGTATACGTATCGTTATCAAGTAATAATGGACTTTCTATTTAAGCCCCAAATATCAATCCCATATGGAATGTGTAAGTCAGCAATGATAAAATTTTAACAGAAAATCAAACAAAATCACTGTCATTAATTTCAAATGTTAAGATATTAACCAAACTAATTTACTTAACTATTAGCAAAATGGAAATACAAATTTTGAATAATAACTACTAATCTACTAACTATGTTTATATAATGAAGATTTCTTATGTGAAAATGCATCCTTCACACTACAATGAAATTATGGTGAAATGAGATGAGATAAATGTTTATAATATGTATTGTGCCAAATAGGAACAAATAGGAAAAATAGGAACAATTTTAATTTTTTACCCTGATACAATGCATAGAAAATCATTGGTTAATATTAGATTTAGTCCTTAAATCTGTGGCTAGGATAGGAGGATAACAGCTCCCACTTCCCTTCACATGAAGGCTAACTCTCGCTTTAGTTTTTAAACACTAAGACTAAATTGGGAATTTTGGTCTGTCACCCTAAAGATTCTCCAATACTACACCCAACAAAGAATATTTCCCTTTTTATTTGCACTTAATTTCTTGAATAAATTTCTCTTTCGTGAAATCAAATGTGACCGTCACTCTGTGTTAGAACTCATACTCCATTTCCCGGATCATATGTTTCACAATATATTTTAACAAATCAATTGGTTAGATTGAAAAGTAAATTAAGTTTGGAATTGAAAATCATCATAATTTATTTTATATTTTAATTAGGGCACATTCATTTTATCTCTTTATTTCACCATATCTCAGAGTAGAAGGAAAGATAGAGGGAACTTAGAGGGAACTACTTAGAGAGGGAACTACTTAGACTTCATGAGAAATATACAAAAAAATATAAATTTCATATATAAAAGAAAGTTCATACAATACTAAATAAATAAAGAAACTTATCTGGAACTCTTTCACAAAGCAAATCCTTTGTAGCCTTTCTTTAGAAATGCAGGAAGAAGAACTATCTCACTTTTCTCCTTCTCTAACTCCACTTTTCTTCTTCACCAACACTCTTACAGAAAGTTTCACACTAAATCTCACCACAAAAACTCTAAATAATGAAAGCAAGATTACTAATTGACTCCAATATGGTGGTGGAATGACGATGGATTATGAAAATGTGGAGTGGTGGAATGTTGTTGAGCAAAAAAAGAACGTAGAGGATCCCATTTTCTGTTGAAATTCGGCCCAAATTAAGCCCAAGGTCGGTTCTCCAAGAGGTGCCTCCAAAAACTCTTTAAAAAACGTCCAAATACATCGAACCTTCTAGAAACGGGGTCTGAACCGACTTTGGCGCCATCAGCGCTAGTCTGGCGCTAAGTAAAATCCTCTTGTTTTTGGTTGTTTTGCGCCATTGGTGCTGACCTTGGCGCTGAGTATTTTCTCAAAAACATCATTTTGACTCAAAATTTTATTATTTTTGCTTCCTTTTTGCTTTAAGCACTAAAAATCAATAACCTGCAAGAAAATATTAAAATACATTTCATTAAAGTGCAATACCACCAAAAATAAGTATAAAATATGGGTCTAAAATTGCATATATTTTTGGTGTATAAATAATCCCAGGTTTAGTCCCTAAATCCATGGCTAGGCTAGGAGGATACTTGCTCCCACTCTAGAGCTCCCACTTCCCTTCACTTGAGGCTAACTCTCGCTTTAGTTTTTAAACACTAAGACCGAAGTGGGGATTTTAGTCTGTCACCCTAAAGATTCTCTAATTTTACACCCAACAAAGTATATTTCTCTATTTATTTGCACCTAATTTCATGAATGGAATTCTCCTTCATGGAATTAAATTGTAGAACTCATACTCCATTTCCCGGATCATATGTTTCACAACACATTTTAACAATTCAATTCGCTAGATCAAAAAGTAAATTAAGTTCATAGTTGAAAACTCGTCACAATTTGATTTATATTTTAATATTGGCACATCCATATTATCTGTTCATTTCAACATATTTCAGAGTAGGGAGAAAGATAAAGTAAACTACTCAGACTTCATAGGAAAGATACAACAAAACACAAATTTCATATTTAAAAGAAAGTTCATACAAAACTAATAAACAAACAACACTTATATGAAACTTTTTCTCAAAGCAAATCCCTTGTAGCTTCTTTTGGGAAATGTAGGAAGAAGAAATGTCTCACTTTTCTCATTCTCCAACATTCTTAGAGAAGAATTCACACATAATCTCACCACAAAAAACTCTAAACTTTTAATGAAAAATCACTAATAGACTCCTAAATGGTGGTGGAATGAAAATGAAAAAAGTGTATGGAGCCGAGGTGTGGCAAAAAAGAGCAAAGAGGGATGAAGATGAATGAAGAGGGGGTGAATAATGACCAAGAGAGAGAGTTTTTCTGATGAATTTTGGTCCCAAATAGAGCCTAGAGTCGGTTCTCCAATAGGTGTATCCAAAAACTCTTCAAAAAGCGTCCAAATTTGTTGAATCTTCTAGAAACAGGGCATGAACCGCCATAAGCTCCATCGGCGCCAGTGTTCATTTAATTAATTGCCGCTCTCTGTCAAACGGTGTCGTAGGCGTCCAGTCTGGCACTGTCGACACTGAACAAATTTTCAACTTCTTCATTTTTGCTCCAATTTTATTCTTTTTTGCTTCAAGTCCTAAAATTCAACAACCTGCAAAAAAACATAAAAATACATTCCATTAAAGTGCAATATCACAAAAAATGAGTGTAAAATATGGGTCTAAAAATGCATATATTTTTGGTGTATCATGTGGAAGTTGTTCTTGTGAACTTGGTGCTTATACTACTTGTTGTCTGTGATTGTTGCACTACTAGTTGTTTTACTTTACTGTTATTGTTATACATTTGTATTGTTTAGAAAACTCCTGTACTTAGAAATCTCTTTTTGTTATATACATGTAAATTAGACTCTACTGCTATTGTATATTTGCTTCCCTTACATTTTTTCATGTTAAACGCCTTTTTATAAAAATCATTTTTAAAATTTTTCTTATTGCTTTTATCTTTTCATTTGTAAATGTATTAATTTATCAAAAAAAATTTAAGTTTGAGGGAGGGAGAAAAACTTTTGAAAAACATAATTCTATTTATCTTTAAGAAACTTTATTCAAAGAAAATATCTTTTCAAAATAATATGAGGTATGTAGTGTTCTTTTCAAAGAACTGTATTTTTTTTATTCTATAAATTTTGTGGTTTAAGTAAATTTTTTGTGATAAAGGTTGTTATAAGAATTAAAATATTAAATAAAAAAGAATTGGAATATAATTTCACTATTAAAAGTAGGAAAGAATTTGTCTTTTAAAATACTAAGGATTTTAGATCTATACTATAATGAATTGAGAACTCTATAAAAAATTATTTTGGAAAAACTAATGCAAATTATCAAATTAAAGATATGTGATGAGTTTTTAACTTTAAGAGGAGGATAGTGAGGTTCAAAATTATAAAAGACTGATCCAAATATAGTAATCCTCACTGAGAAAAAAGAAAAGAAATGATTGAAAATGATCCTAAAAGTAAGAAAAAAGGAAAGAAAAAATGAAAAAAAGAAAAATGAAAGAAAGAAAAGAAAAGTACATGTGTAAGCGAGGTGAAGTTTGAGGGAATGCCTAATTCACAATTGGCTCCACTTGAATCTTTTTAAAGAAAAAGACTTAATTACAATTTTGAGCTTTTACTTTCTGCAATGTTTGTTTACCTTTACTAGTAGAGTTCTCTCAAATTCTATATGTTATTTTTCTGAGATTCATATAATTTTCAAACTACAATTAATTTTTGAAACGAATAGAAAAATTAGAATTTCTAGACTTGATTGCAAAATATTCTTATGCCTCATTTCTAACCTAAATTATTAAGATTTTCCTAAAGTCCTGACTACAACATTTACAGGACAAAACTATAGAGTTCTTTAATGAAAACCCACTATCGCATAATCAAACGTGTTAACTTATTTTTCAGAGGACATAAGTTACTTGAGGATAAGTAACAATTAAGTTTGGGAGACTTTGACATGTCTAAAATATGTTGCTTTTATTTATACATTTAATGCCTATTTTTAATGATACTACGCTTTAATGAAAAGTATTTTTGATGTTTTCAGTTGTAGGTACACTAAATGGCGTAAATGGATAAATGAAGCGAAAATGGAGCAAATTGGAGTCAAATGAAGCAAAAATGCCAAAATTGATCAGATGCCTATGGGCTAGACAACTGAGAGCACGGCGCCTAGGCGCCAGCCAACGACGGTTATCTTGAAGATCCATTAAATTTTGATGAATTTTGAAAAGGTGTTTGAAGAAACTCTTAGGGATTTTGAGAGATCTATATAAAGAGACTTCTTGAGGTTTAAAGGGGGACTGTTGAGAGGAAGAAAAGGGATTCTATTATAGAGAAGCAGATTCTTCCTAGAGAGGAGAAAGTCTTGAAGGCTTGCTATTGATTCGAAGGAGAAGAAGAGTGAGATATCTTCCTCACTATAGATTCCAAGTATACTACAGTTCTAAGTTTGTAGTAAAATTGTAAGGAAAGTTAGCGATTCAAAAGAAGCAGAAGGATTGCTTGGGAAGGAGTTTAAGATAAGTTGTGTACTTTATTTACTTTACTATGTCTTGTCTTGAAAACTTTTATTTATATAAAAATCTATGTGTTATTGTTTCTTCCTCATGAGATCTGAGTAGTTTCTTTCGTCTTTCTCCCTACAATGAGGAATATTTATGTGTAAGAATGTAATTTAGTAGAAGTGCTTTTAAAGTTCCATAAATTGTGATGATTCAAACTCTATGTTTCATTTACATGTGAATCTGACCAATTGATTTGTTAAAATTCATTGTAAAATATAGTGACCCATTATTATGGGCTATGTTCCAACATAATAAAAATCACATTTAGCCCATGAATGAGAATGTAGTTCGTGAAGTTAAGTACAAATAAATAGGGAAATAAGTTTTGATCGGCATAGAATTGGAGTTTTTAGGGTGACAGACTAAAATCCCCAATTTGGTCCAGATGTTTGGAAACTAAATCGAGATGTTATCCCTCAGGGGAGAGAAAGTGAGAAATCTAGAGTGTGAGCTAGTATCTTTCCAGCCTAACCACAGGTTTAGGGACCAAATTCTGGATTAACTAATAGTCTTTATACACTTGTCTGATGATAAAGAATATAATTGCTCCTATTTGACACAATACTTTAGTTATATTTTTAAATTATTTTTCTACATCAAGGATATGGTATGCAAAATTGAACTCCTCATACATTATTAGTTTAGAGTAGAAGTAACTTTGCATTTTAAATTTTTTTTTAAATTGTCTTGCATTTACATTTTGCATTTGCTTAGCATACTTGGTATTCTTTTAATTCTATAGAGTTAGACATAACACAAACTCATTTCAAGGGGAAGGATGTTTTCTACAATTTAAAGTAAGGTTTATTAAAGTCAATTTTGTAAAAGTTTTGGCTTTGCACGTGGGATCGATACTGGGATCGATACTGTTTAAAGAAAATCCTATATTACTTGAAACGATACGTATACTTGCGTAGTACCCCTAGTGTGTAAATATTTTTTATCATTTTTATATAATATTTAATTTTGAATACTAGCCGCTAAATATAAATCGTGTCAAAGTTTGTGGCCGTATTTTTGAAATTAAATAATTGCGTAACTACGAGTCAAGTCAAAAGGTAGAATCCCTCAGTTCTCTCACAGCAGGATCCACAGTCGATTGACAGACTAAACAAGTCGATCTGCCAACAAATCCGGCAGAGAAAAAATTCTTCAGAACGATAGATAGTTTCAATCGATTGGTTACCAAAACTAAGAGGAGTCTACCGAGCAGACTTTGTCGATCCAAGGATTATTAACCACAGGTGGCTAAGTGATCAAAAGAACCAAGTCGAAGGCTTCTTCAATTTTATTTGTTTACATGTTTATTTATTTAATTATAACAAAATTATCTTGTACCGCTCTTACTAAAAAAAAGATTTTAGTAGGTAATTGCACTTTTGTACCCTTACATATAACTAGGGGTTCATTTCTTAAAAAAAAAACTTTCCAATCAGTGATAAAAGCTCTAGAAGTTTTATCTTTTGTGTACTCTCACTCTCTCTAGTCTTCTCTCCCTCGAGCTACATTCCAATCCTTGAAAACGATTCCCAGGACAAATTTAAATTCAACAAATGAATTACCTTACAACACATTATATTCACAAAAATGAATTAATCTTGATAACTGCAAGAAAAAGTCGCCATTGAAGGGAATTAAATGTATTAATTAACCTAAAATTTCCCACTAAATTAATCGGCCGACAGCACCATAGAATAGCGTTAACGAAAGGAGCATCGTGCCAGAATCCCCAATCACGTCGTTGTTCTCCCGTGATCCTCAGTAGCTCACATCATAATAATTTCTTAGCACAAAAAAAAAAATTAATAATAAAACTAAAAAAATTATATTATTGTCCATATTTTCCTTAAAATTTTTCGCAGTACTTTTCATTTTTAGATTAGGTTGAAATATTTATGGCTAAATAAAATTAATACTGACAATTTCTAATAAGTATGATTGCATTTTTGATTTTATTTTACCCTTTCTTGTCGTGCCTCAAATAATGCGGAAATATATTAAAATATGTTGTAGTGCCATGACTCAACTCCATCCAGAGAATTGAGGAAAATCTTTGGCAAGAAAATGGTTCGTAGCGGCAAATAGACGATTGATCTTCCAAAAAAATGCAAGTCTAAAAAAATACAAATAGGAAAAAAGAACTTCTATAAAATTATATTTCAGCTATGTTGTGAAAAATGCGATTTCAAGCTCATTTAGCTTTAGTTTATAATTAATAAATTTATAAATATTTTTTCTTTCATTAAATCTAGGCAAATTTTGCCTTATTTTGCCAAAATTCAACATCCATTTTAGCCATAGTTCTTTTCCCGGTTAAAATGAACACCCTGCACTTAATTGTTAGAAATTTATGTTTCAACATCCATTTCAGAATTGTTCATTTTATTTCCAATTAATTGTTAGAAATTTATGTTTGAACTTTAAGGTTTAAATTCTAAAAATACATAATAGCGAAGATCTTTTAAACTCATGATTTTTACATATTCATAATAAAGTAACACATACTTATATTCATGATGATAAGATTTTTTCTTGAAGAAATTTGATCTTGAAGAGATAGAGTTTCTCTCTCTAATCACTTTAAACTTTTTATATTTTCTGATGAAGGGAAATGTACGGGGCGTGTTAGAAAGAGAGAGGACTCATTCTCTGAATTATGCTCTATTTAACCTCAATCCATCAAAGGGGTTACTGACCAATAGAATTTATAATAATTTAATAAAATAATTGATTTTTATAATTAAAATCAATGACATAAGTTAGTAACTTCTATTCATTTTAGGGATTACATGAGCTACAAAAATAAATATCATAAGTTATCATAAGTTATGACATAAGTTATGAGTTTAAAAAATAAATAACTTAAGTTATCATAAGTTATAAAAATAAATATCATAAGTTATGACATAAGTTGACATAAGTTATGTGTTAAGAAAATAAATAACTTAGGTTATCATGAGTTATAAAAATAAATAATGTAAGTTATCATTTATTAAGACATAAGTTATGAGTTAAGAAAATAAATAACTTAAGTTATCAAAATAAATTTCATAAGTTATTAAAATAAATATGAGACATAAATAAAAATTTAACATTCTCCCACTAGAATCACTTAATTTTAATAGTGCATAACATAGTGCACAAAATGTAAGATAAATCCTTCTTTATATTGGTTAAATCATAAATTATTTAATAAGTATGAAATTAATTTGAATCATGGCGATTGTGCATTAATTTATCGACACTGTCTCTTCCATGTAACACAATATCAATTACATACTCAGTATAATGAGAATTAACATCATGGTCCCATAATGTCGATTAAAAGACAAACCTTATTGAACATCATGCAACATAAAGTGTACACTAATGATAAAAACAAGATTTATAAATATAAGACACAAGAAAATTGAGCCCAAAGTGTTAAAATACAAAGAGGATAAAACTAATAAATGGTTTTGGTAATGCACATTATCACGACATGTTCGTTAAATATTTTCGGTGGAAACCCTTTCGTTAAAGAATCTGTAATAATGAGATTGGTGCTAATATTCTCAATTGACACCCTATGTTTCTGAACCTTTTCCTTAACGGCAAGGTATTTTAATTCCATGTGATTAGCTCCTTTGGAATACTTATCATTTTTGGAAAAGAAGACGCTGCAAATTTATCAAAATAAATTTTCAGCGGCTTGGAAATACTGTCGGCAATTCTAAGTCCTGAAATAAAATTTCACAGCCATAAATCCTGAATTATAGCTTCGAAGCAAGCCACAAATTCAGCTTCCATAATGGAAGCAGCTGTGATTGTCTGCTTCACACTTTTCCATGAGATTGCTCCTTCAGCCAAAATGAACAAATAGTTAAATGTTGATTTTCTGGTATCAACACATCCAACAAAATCTGAATCTAAATATCCCATCACTTCAAGATCCTAAGATCTTTTATAAGTGAGATGTGGTCATTTGTTTCTTGTAGATACCTCAAAACTTTCTTTAAAGCTTTCCAAAGATATATTCTTGGATTACTTTGATACTTATCCAACATCCCGACAACAAAGCTAATGTCTAGTCTGGTACAAGTTTGAGCATACATTAAGCTTCCAACAATAAAATAGATGCATAAGACAATAAATCCATAAGAAATTTCTTCCATTTGTTTACGTTCCAAATCATTCTTTAGACACTGCATAAGACTGAATTTATCTTCTTTTTGAATTGAAGCAACACTTGCTGAGCACCCTTCAATATTGAATCTCTTAAGAACTTTTCGACATATATTTTCTGAGACAACCCTAACAATCCTTGTGATCAATCATTAAATATTTCAATTTCAATCACATATGATGCCTCACTCATATCTTTCATTTCAAAATTCTTGAAGAGAAAATTCTTGGTTTTCAATAATAAACCAAGATCATTAGTTGTCAGTAAGAAGTCTTCAACATACAAAATAAGAAATATGATCTTGCTCTCACTGGCCTTTAAATATATACACTGATCAACAATATTTTCTTTAAATCCAAATGATGTGATTTTATCATTGAACTTAAAATACCATTGTCAGGAAGCTTGCTTAGGTCCGTATATTGATTTCTTAAGTTTACACACCATGTGTTCGTTTCCTTCAACTAAAAATCCTTTAGGTTTACTCATATAGATCTCTTCATCTAAATTTCCATTCAGAAAGGCATTTTTCACATCCATTTGGTGTATCTTCAAATCATGATGAACTACTAGTGCCATGATAATTCTAAATGAATCTTTTTCAGAAACTGGAGAAAATGTTTCTTTATAGAAGATGTCATCTGTCTGAGTGAAATCTTTGGCAACTAGTCTGATTTTATATCGTTCAATATTGTCATTCGAGTCGTGCTTAGCCTTAAAGTTCCATTTACACCAGACTCTTTTACAACCTTCAGGCAATTCATCGACATCCAAAACTTTGTTGTGATCCATCGATTTCAACTCATCTTTCATTGCACCATTTATAAGAATTTGCACTTTCTATAGCTTGTGAAAATGAAATTGGATCTCCATTGACTCCCAAGTCAAATTTAAACTCGTGTAGATAAACTGCATAATCATTAGAAATATCAAACTATTTTTGTCTTTGAGAGATTTTAGGTGCTACTTCATGTGTTTCATTTAATGCAAGTTCATTAGTGTCAGTTTCATTGTGGGGTATTTGATCATATATATGTTATTCTTGTAGATTGTCAAACTATTCAACAACTGTAGGAATAACAACTTGAGAAGAAATTTTCGGTAAAGGAACTTGAACCCTAATTTCATGGATCTCCACTTTACGAGATTCCAAACTCCCACTAACTTCATCATTTTCAATGAACTTGACATTTCTAGCTTTAATAATTCTTGTACATTGGTTAGGACAATAAAATCTATATCATTTAGATTTTTCTGGATAACCAATGAAGAAACCACTGGTTGTTCTTGAGTCCAGTTTTTTTTTATGTGGATAATATAACCTTATTTCCGTTGGGCAACCCTAAAAGCGCAGGTGCCTTAAACTAGGTTTCCTTTCTGTCTACAGTTCAAAAGGAGTCTTTGAAACTTCCTTACTAGGAATCTTGTTTAACAAATATGCAGTGGTCTTTAAAGCATGCATCCACAATGATGAAGGTAAAGAAGAAGTACTCATCATACTCCTAACCATTATCATTAGAATATGGTTTCGCCTTTCTGCAACACTATTTTATTGTGGTGTTCCTGGCATAGTGTATTTATCACATATGACATTAGTTTGAAGGAATTTTGCAAATGGATTTGGACATTGTCCAGATTCATTGTAATTTTCATAATATTCACCGCCTCTATCATATCTGATAATTTTCACTTTTCTGTCTAATTGTCTCTCAACCTCAGTTATATACACCTTTAAGACATCTATAGCTTGAAATTTTTTATGCAATAAGTAGACATACCCATAATGTGAAAAATCATCAATAAAGGTGATAAAATACTTCTCTCCATTAAAGGATGGAACATCAAAAGTTCCACGAATATCAATGTGTATAATATCAAGGAGCTGTGTGTTTCTTATGGTGGCTTTCTTAAGTGTGTGATTTATGTGCTTTCTTTTAATACAATTCACATTGATGTCAAGATCAATAAAATCCAATTCATTAAAGATTTCATTTTTTTCTAATCTTTCAATTCTTTCTTTGGATATATGACCCAAATGTTTATGCCACAAATAAGGTAAAATTTTATTCATAAAATCATGTTTAATATCAATATTATGATGCAAAGTCATCAGAGTTTCAGCAAAAAGGTTATCAAGTTTAAGCTTATATAGGCCATAAAAAAAAAAACCAAAACCTATGAGATAATTGTGTTTAAACAAACTTAAACAACCATTCCCAATTTTCAAGGAGTATCCAATAGAATCAAGTTTAGACAATAAAATTAATTTACAAGAAATAAAAGGGACATAAAGAGTTTGAAAAAGGACTAAACAATGTCCAGTATCTAAAATCAACTCATAGGTTTCGATAACTTCAACTGGTGCTTTGATACGGTTTCACATTATGACAGACTTTTCATTTGGGTTTATGATTTGGGTTGTAAGGAATCTTTGCATCATATTAGAAACATGAGTGGTACAACCAAAATCAATCCACCAGGTATTATAAGAAACTTCTGCCAAATTTGATTTGAAATATGCAGAAACACAAGGTTTACCTTTCTTTTCGAACCAGTCTTTGCGCTTTTGACACTTATTTTGATAGTGTTCAGGATTTCTGCAAAAAATGACACTTAATTCCTTTATGTTGCTCTTTGTGAATTGGGGTAGACGACACATTAATCTTTAGTGGTCCTTGCTTGCCCTTTCCATTTTTCTTTCCATGTTTCTTTACAGCTCTTCTTTGGTGACTCATGAGATTAATGAAGTGATTTGCTCCTTTCTTAAGCTTTGCTTCCTCTTGATGAGCATATATCGTAGTTCATTCACATTTCACTTATCTTTCATAGTGTTGTAGTTCATGTGAAATGTACCATATTTAGGAGGCAAGGAGTTAATGATAAATTTCATAATGAAATTTTCATTCGCTTCCATTCCCAGGGTCTTAAGTCTTGCTGCTATGTTCGTCATTTCAACGACATGCCCATGCATAGTACGAGAACCATCAAATTTCATGTTAGTTAACATAGTTAATAGTGTCCCAATAAGAGACTTATCAGCAGAGTCAGACTGAGAACAATTCTCAACAAATTTCAAAAATTCCTTAGCACTTTTAGTATTAGAAAATGTACACTTTATGTTGTTTGCTATAGTCATCCGAATAAACATTAAGCTTAACCTCTTCGATTTTTCCTAAACTTTATAGAAATATATTTGCTCAACACTGCTAGAATCAGTAAGAGCATGGGGTTTCTCAGTTGTGAGTGTCGAATCAAGATCGAGGACACCAAGGTGAAACTGAACTTGCTCACGCCATTCAGAGAAATTAAGCCCATTGAATGTTTGAACAGATGTAGCTTGTGAATGAAGAGAAACAGGAGTAGCTATTACAAATAAA
Source organism: Phalaenopsis equestris (assembly GCF_001263595.1). Classification (NCBI taxonomy): domain Eukaryota; kingdom Viridiplantae; phylum Streptophyta; class Magnoliopsida; order Asparagales; family Orchidaceae; genus Phalaenopsis; species Phalaenopsis equestris. The sequence continues at coordinate 213,410 of NW_018231074.1, read as the reverse complement.
TAAAATAAAAGTAGCTATTACAAATAAATAAAACATGCTCGTACATTAATGCTTCGAACATTAAACTTACATAGATATTCTTATAAAATAAGATTAAAATTAAAATTATAATAATAATAGTGTATTGAAATCATCTTTGAATAAGATAAAATAGTCTATTATTTTTTAATATATAAACATATCTTAAATAAGTATATAAATAGACTAAAATTATATTCAAAGCTTACAAAACAAATTATCAACCTTTATGTGATCTAGAAATATTTTATAATCAATGAATTTTAATATTTTCATAACATAATGTTAAATTATTTCATAACAAGCATCACATACTTGTGAGTAATTGAATTTATTTAATTTGACGTCTATTGAATTTATTAATTTGGTCACTTTGGTGACTAACTAACTAAACATAGCATTGACATCAAATAATTAATATTTTCAATCATATCAACTTACTTTAGGATTAGTGATCTAAATCAAAATCTAATTCACAGCGAAAATTTAATACAATTAACATAAATAAAATTATTTGAAAAATCATAAATTTAGTAATCAAGGCTCTGATACCATGTTAGAAATTCATGTTTGAACTTTATGATACAAAATCTAAAAATACATAATAACCAAGATCTTTTAAATTCATGATTTTTATATATCCATAATAAAGTAACACATACCTGTATCCATGAAGATAAGATTTTATCTTGAAAAAAATTGATCTTGAAAAGTTGGAGTTTCTCTCTCTAATCCCTTGAAACCTTATGTACTTTCTGATGGAGGGAAATGTATGGGGTGTCTTAGGAAGAGAGATGACACATTCTCTAAATTATGTTCTATTTAACCATCATCTATCATGGGAGTTAGTAAGCAATAAGATTTATGATAATTTAATAAATTATTATTTTTTATTATTAAAATCAATGACATAAGTTATTAACCCCTATTTACTTTAGGGATTACATGAGTTATAAAAATAGATATCATAAGTTATGAGTTAAGATCATAAGTTATGACATAAGTTATGAGTTAAGAAAAATAATAACTTAAGTTGCATGAGTTATAAAAATAAATATCATAAGTTATGACATACGTTATGAGTTAACAAAATAAATAACTTAAAATAACTTAAGTTATCATGAGTTATAAAAATAAATAACTTAAGTTATCATTTATTATGATATAAATTATGAGTTAATAAAAGAAATAAATTAAGTTATCAAAATAAATCTCATAAATTATTAAAATAAATCATAAATAAAAATTTCACATTAATATGTTCATTTTATTTCCAATGAATAAGATGGCACATGCCAGCTGATTATTTATTTATGTTTACATTATACCATTATTGAAACAATTTTATGCGACACGTCAACCGTACGTCAACCGTGTTTGAAGTAAGTAGGGTAGCATAATCTAAATGATTGATGGCACGCTGAAAGTAGAAAGTACAACCAGGCAAAAGAAAAACACTAGCTTCACCCCTCGAATTTGCGGAAAAAATAATAGAAGTATAGCCTATCCTAGACTATAAGCTACTATTCCTAAATGTCTAAAAGGCTTCAGCTCCAACGAAATCCTAGAGGCTACATGTATGGGGGGTATTTCAACAACAAACAAAATATGAATTAAGATAAATGAATAAGCAACCTTTCAAGAAAAAAACCATTTGAAATGGCGACAAATGTTCACGTGGCATTCTGTCTCTAGCAACTACCTCTAAAGCAATATTTAAGAAAAAAAATTTGGAAAATTGTTTGAGGAAGTTTATATAATTTTTTTAACAGAAAAATTGGGTTATCAAAATAAATTTTTTTATTTAAAAATGTAAGAAAATCATTCTATAAAAATCATTCAACGATGTAGTTTTATTTAATCTATTTCAATTAAACCTTTAAAATAAGAGAAATTTTTTAAATAAAAGAGGTAATTTTAAGAAGGGTTTGCCCTTTTAAGTTAATTATGGTGAACTATTTTAAATAGTGACCTTCACGTGGGTATATGATTATTATTTAAGAAACAATTAGTTGTCATAGTTATGTTTGAAATATTTTAAATTTCATGAGAAATAATTTTAAATAGAAAGAAATTTTCTTATAATCCCTTTCACGAATCTTAAAAATCCTACTCAATAAATTTTCATGCGTGCATACTTACTTGTAATTTATTTCTTCTTAATTTTCTTAAATAAATGACAATTCTAAAGGTAATTTATGAGATTTACAAGAAAAGGCTGTGCCTATATTATTTTATTTAATAAATTTTAAATATTAACCTGAAATTTTCATTATTGATAAAAGAAGATTGAGAATTACCAAATATTTTGAGAAAGAACTACAACATATAATAAAAATAATCAATACATAAAAATTTTATATAATCAAATCGAATCTTAGTTTATGTCGATTATATATATTTAATTTCAACGGTGTTGGATTCTAAATTGTCATGTTGACGATGCCCGAAACATAGAGTGTAGGACTAAGGGAGAGGAAAAAAGCAAGAGGAAGAGAGAGAGAGAGAGAGAGAGAGAGAGAGAGAGAGAGAGAGAGAGAGAGAGAGAGAGGAGTGATACAACGACTGCCCCCTATGGGGCAAGGTAGGGGAAATCCATTTAGGCTTTCTAATCATTTAGACATTACTCTCCACTTCTCATGTAACAATTGTTTTCAATAAATAAATTGCCCCTTACACGAAAAAAGATCCTCGTACTTTTATTTTATAGTGAGATATAGTAAATTACACCATTGCCCCTAGAAGATGCAAGTCATTAAGCTCCTTAAAGTTACACATAATTATGCTCATGGGAGTTACAAGTAATTATGCTCCTAGGAGTTAATGGTTTTCAGAGGCAACTTTTGTATATCTAACATCCTTTCATTATTGGATCCACCCGATGAGGTGACTAGTCGGTCAACTGGGGTAGCCAAACGACTGAATTTTTTTACTATCAGCATGTTTTGGCAATACAAAAATACACCCAAGTTTCTTACTTATTGGAAGCGAAGTTGCGATAAAAATAAGAGACTTAAAATGTAAGGAAAAATAATACTTATTTTCACATGATGTCAGTGATGAATATTGGTGTTGGTTGATTTGCTGGCCTCAGAGAGTAGTTGTTGATACCCTCACTCCAGACAATAGTTGTTGATTCGTTCGCCCTGGTGGTAGTTGTTAATTCGCTCGACCTGTAGAGGAGTTGCTGGTTTGCTCGCCCTATATGAGAATCCTTGATTCGTTCACCCTGGAGAGGAGTCTTTGATTCGCTTGTCCAGGAGGAGAGTCCTTCATTAGCTCACCGCAAAGGGAAGTCATTGATTGGCTTGCCCCGGAGCGGGGTAATTTATTCGCTCGCCTCAGATGGGAGTTGCAAATTAGCTTACCCTGGTGGGAATTCTTTGATTCGCTCGCCGAAGAGGGGAATCACTTATTCGCTCACTACAAAGGGGTGTTGTGGATTCTCACACCTTAGGAGGGAGTCTTTAATTTATTTGACGGATTCAAATTTTCTGAGTGTAGGCTCAGATACAGATACCTATGAACTCTTTGGGTTTCTCTGTATGACCTAAAAAAACATAATTAAAGGTTTTTATATAGTTGTTTCAGACAAAAGAAGAAATATCAAAGTTGGTTATTTTGCTCACCTGAAATTTTCATTACATGGATATTTCAAACATTTAGAATTTTTAGCCATCCAGATTTGAGATGACCAGCTCCAAGCACATAGCAGGCTAGAGGTAAGTTATCGGTCTAAAGTAAGTGCTTAGTCGGAGCTGAATAGATCAGCGGTCTGTCGGATGTACTTGACCGCTGGAGTGGGGACTTACTCGAAACCAACAAATTAAATTTTATTTATGTAAATACATAAACATATAAGAATAGATTGCTATATATGTAAGATTTTCTTGATAACATGGTTCTGTTTAGTTGGTGGGCATTTGTCTATGCATGGGATGCAGGTTAATTCCCCGCTTGTTCATGAATAAATTTATTTTCCTTTCATTTGGGCTTGCTAAGACATTTAAAATTTGTTAAGGTGGTCCAAATGGCAATTTTATATTCTACATTCTTCAATCCCCTCCAACGGCCTTTGGCATGGCCACCCGCTGGCATTCCCAAACCCGAGCAGGACCAATTCCAAGTAGGCCACCTTTTTGCATTATGCCTCTCTACCAATGCTCCAAACTCCACCCAATACCAGTGCCATGAGGATGCTAACATGTGAGCATGATTTCAACGTGTGGAGATGATATTGAACTCCACCCAAGAATTTTGTCATCGAGAAGTAAACGCAGTTGTCATCGACAATCGACACACACCAACTTTGGTCCCTCCAAAGAGAAAAACGTCTGACAAGCAAAAGTTGGTTGTGTGGGAGAGTTTCCATCCAGTTAAACGAGCTCAATGAAGAGAAAAAATTCAATCCCTGCAGATCTAATTATCCGTGGAGTTTTTTGGAGATCTTTGGCAACGAGGAAGAAATGGGATGACTATAAAGTTTGTGCAAGGTTCCCTTGATCGTTCCTTGGAGTGTCTCTGTAAACAATTTTTCCTTGATGTTGCTCATCTTTTTATCGATGGCATGTTCCACAATCACCGTACCTTTTAGAATAATCAATCCATATTTGCCATGTTGACCATGCCTAATAATAGAGTGTAGAGTCCAAGGAAGAGGAAAATAATAAGAGAGAGGTAGAAAGAGAGAGGGAGAGAGGAGTGTCATAGTGAATGCCCCTAGCGGGGCAAACTGCCAGTGTTTCCTTGGCTCTCGAACCCATTTTATTTATTGAAAATAATTGTTACAAGGGAAGGAGAGAGTAACGCATAAATGATTAGAAAGCCTAAATGGCTTCCCCCTTGCATAAAAAAGATCCTCCTTTTTATAGATCAGAGAGAGATTAAGTAAAGATCTAGTAAATTGCACAATTGTCTTAAGTGTTACAAGTCATTAAGCTCCTAGGAGTTACAAATAATTATGCCCATAGGATTATCAAGTAATTATTCTTTTGAGAGGTATAAATAAGTATACTCCTAGGAGTTATAAGTAATTATGCTCCAGGGAGTTACTGGTTTTCATTGAAACTATTGTATACCTAACATTTAGTCATTATTGGATCCACCCGGTGAGGTGGCTAATCGGTCGGCTTGCATACCCAGTTGAATGATATGGCCAACTGATTACTTCCACTATCAAGATTATTTGAGCATATTTACGTTTTAAAGGATGTGTGTTTGGTCACATTTTTGGATGTTGGATATAGATTTATCATGTTGACCATGCCCAAGGCATAGAGCATAAGGCCCAAGGGAGAGGAAAATAGAGTGATAGGGAGAAAGGATTGACATATCAACTACCCATGGTGGAGCAAATTGGGGGTGTTTTCTATGTTCTCAGACCCGTTTTATTTATTACAAAGGATTATTACAAGAGAAGGGTGATGTGCAGTAAAGAATGTTAAATTTTCTTTATTATTTGCACATGTTTATAGATAAAATTTCACTTTAAATAAAAATATTTTTATATTTTTCTTGCAAGTGTAGCAGGTATTAGGAGTGGGGAGACCAAAGCCTTAACACTTAGATTCTTGCAAGTGTAACAAGGAGGTGACTTGGAGCTATGGAGGACACAGGAGACCAAAGCCTTAACACTTAGATTCTTGGGTGCTATTGACCTCACTTTTGGTTGAGTTTTAGTTCTTCCTCTTTAGTAGCCTAAGGTCTAGCCATAAGAGTTTCCTATTGACTATTCTTAAAAAACTAGACAAGGAACCCTCACCATTAGAGATTTCAAACTTTTCTCTACTTACCTTGAAGTTCCACAGATTGATCCTAACCTCTAGCACTTAGTAGGTGGGGTCACTATGAGAGAACTTAGGACTGCTGAACTTTAAGATTGACCCTGGGTGTTGGTCTAGGGCTAAGGCACTCACTTGCAATCACTTGCACTACTTGCACTCACAACTTGCACTCACAACCACTCACTACCCTAAACCCACAATTTCTAGGCTTTGGTCCCTTGTTACTTTTGGGAGACATGGGAGACTCCTGTAGGTGGTCCCCTAAACCCACTAACCCTAGGCTAGGGTTTGGTTAAGACCACTACATAGAAGACCCAAAATGGGATTTCCATTGGTCCTATTGGTTTATGTCTTATTGATGGTGGTTGGCACTCCAACTCTACCAAGACACCCAACCTAGCCTTTTGACCCTAAATTCTCCCAAATTACCAAAATACCCCTCTTTGGCCAAAAATTCCAAAAATATCAAAAAGTCCCAAAAATTCTCAAACCTCTCAAATATTCTCAATTTCATTTTTCTCAACTATCACATTACCCAATTTGGTCAATTTGGCCATCTTTGACCAAAACCCCCAAATTTCCCTCTAAAGGCCCATATTCCCCAAATTACCCCAAATGTTTATCCAATTGGTCTCAATTTACCCTAATTTCAATTATAAACTCAAATTCACTCTTGATATGACCAATATAGACCAAATCCAAGCTCAATTAATCCATCATTTGAACCCAATTTTAATTTAGATCAAAACCCCAATTTTGGCCCTAAGGCTTGGTTCCACCAAATTGAACCCATAGCCCACTCAATTGGCCACAATTTGTGTTGAAAAACCTTCATAACATCCCCATACATCAAAATTGACCTTCAATTGGCCTTGGTGATGCCTAAATTTCATTTTATTTCAACCTAAGTCCAAAAGCCCCAACTCTGCCCCAAATTGGCCATGTCTCAAAATCTCACCAAATTGAGGGTCTTAACCCCAAAATTTCCACTCCATCCCCTCATGAAAAATCTTCAAAACATCTCCCTTGATCATTTGAACCATTCAATTCGGACTTAGCGCAAGGCTAGCCCAAGATAGACCCATGTCTAACCTAACATGCCCAAATTGACCAAATTTCAAAAATCCCTCAAATTGACCTACCATTGGAACTCAAAATCACTTCAAGTCTTCACCCAAAATCTTCATAACAATCATCTACACAATGTTGATTAATTAATTGGGTCAATTTACATTGCTAACCTAGCCCAAATCCAAACTTTGATCACTTGAACCCATGCATTAAACATGACCAAACCACCTTAAAGCAATCAAATTAACTCCACCTCAGCCATTGGTCAGACCCTAAGACTGAGCCAAAACCCATCAAACCACTTAAACTAAGCCATGGATCAAAAGTCCCCCAAAGTAAGGGATCCTATTTCCAAAAATGCACATGCTTAATATACACTTTCCAAAACTAAACCCCATTGCATTAAATTGCTTTAACAGATTCCCCTGGATGCCCTGAGCACCTAGCCACCTCCCCCTACCATGGCCGACCGACATAGCCACTGGAGAAGCTCAAAATCGAGAGCCACCCCTCCATGGATCTTCACCAAAATCAATCCTAGAGGCCAGCTCAGCCAAATCAAATTATGGAGCTCTTCTGCCCTCCACCTGAGCAATACAATGCACCCCCTAATTGGCCATGACAGCCACCCCTTAACCATTTTTATAAAAATCACCTCCCACTGCCATGGAGAGCGTGCTGCAAATTTCTTAGAGAGACTTCTCCAAATTGACCACAGAGCTTCCCTAAGATCCCCTCAGTGCATTCCAACTATTTTCCCTCACCAATTTTCATGGCCGTCCCTAATTTTGAGCTTGAAAATTAGGGCAAAAATAGGACATCTCTGAAAACTCCACCAAACTTCAATTGCTTGTGCCCACACCTTCACAACAGCAAGAGAATATAAAGCCCCATCAAATTACCCTATGAAATAGTCTCCACCACAGCTCTAGACCAACACCTAAAATCGAGCTTGGTCGAATTCATACCTAGGACTTATAACACAATAAGAGACTTAATCCCTAGTCTCTTTGGATCACAACGAACGTGCCAAGACTCTCTAATTGAAGGTTCACTTCTTAGAGAAAAGGTATAAAATCTCTCCCCCTCCCGAGCCTATTTTGATTCTCCATTTGATTAGGCTTAATTTAATTGCATGATTACAGTATGGATGTGTTCGTCTCACTTAGACGAGTCCACAAGATCAAACCTAAAGTGATTTGGTTGAGTCTAGGCCAAGATCTTAAGGTTTTAGTGTGGACGGTCACGAGATCACTCTATCGAGGACAATGACGGGGAGCCATTTGATCGAGCGTGTATCGAATGGATGGTGGAGATCAAGCCGGACAGCTCTTCCTTACATGAACCGCGGGTCGAGCAGCGCTGAGGTGGATGATGACATCAAATGGGAGAGCGCCGCGTGGAGCTTCAGAGCCGTCGTAGGTGGATGTGGCGCCACGTGTTTAAATAAATAAATAGGGATTTAAATAAATCAAAAAATGATCCCTAACTTCAAAAATTCATATCATGGTGTAGAAAAATCATAAAAATAAAATAAAAATACCCTCTTGCTCAGTGAACAAAGAAGCACAATGTGGAAATAACTTTATGTCCATGTGATTCATGTTTTATTTTTAATTAATTAAACACTGATTTGGATGTTTTGATTCTCCATGCATATAGTGATATTACCATAGCTTGAAATTTTAGCATGTTGTAGTCCATGTCTTAGGGAACATTCCCTGATTTTTCCAAAATCAAAGGAGGTCCTCAGATAGATAATCATATTTTTCAAGATTATGAGCATTATTTACTTTAAATAATCATGTAAATTAGGATGTTACTTAGAAAAATCCAACAAAAATTTTGGAAGGTTTATGATGACTAGAGAGCCTTTAGAAGAATTTTTCATGAGCCAAGTCATTCAAAATACAACTAATCTTTACAAACCCTAAATCACTTAAATAATTAAATTTTTAAAAATACAAACAACAAAATGACTTGATTTATGATCCATACTATTTTTTATGATCCAGAAAACTCACCATAAAAATTTCAAAGAATTTTAAGTTCATTTGAATAACTTCAATTAATTTTTCAAGTTAATTAACATTTTTGGCACTAAAATGATTTTTAATAATTGAAATATAACTTAAAAAAATATAAAACTTGGTTTTATGTGTTCTCTGTGATGAGGGGTATTTTCTAAAAATAAAATGATATTCAAAATAATAACTTGTTTTTTAGTCTATTTTAAATATTTAAATACTTAAAAATCCCTAAAAGTCACAAAAATTATAAAACTCATGAAAAGGTTCTAAATTGTTTTTTAAGCACTTAAGAACAATTAGACTATTTTTCCTGATTTTCTAGATAAATAAACTGAATTTCAAAGCTTAAAAATAATTTTTAAAGGCTAAAAATGAGTTTTCACTAAGAATAATTCCAATAAATAGAAAAAACTAAAAAAAATATAAAATTTTCTCCTCTGAGTTTTTTGACCTCAGGAAGATTTTTCAAAATTATAAAACTTAATTTTCCCCATTTAAAATATTTTATATTTAATAAATACTTCAGAATTTAAAATAATTCTTAAAATTGAAATAAAAATTAAAAAATCATGAAATTTGGTCCAAAGGCTTATCTAGTCTAGTTATACCTCCAGTTAAAATATCAAGGGATTATGATTTATCTTGGTCAAGTTACGAATTTTCTTTGAAAAATCCTCTTTTTGCATAAAAATAATTATATAAAATAAATTAAATTTTTAAAAATCATATTTTCTCCTCTGATCTATTAATTGACCCATTAATGAGGTAGGATAAAAATTTCAAAGTCATTTGATTTAAATTTGAAGAATTATGAAGTGTTAGAGCCTTAGGGGCAAATGTGTAATTTTGGAAATTTAGCCTTAATTAACATTTAAGCTTAATTCAAGGAGGGAAATGGGTAACCTCTGATCTTAATTTGGATGTTTGAAACACAAGGTGTTGATTGGTAGAAACCAACCCCACTTTCTTAATTGAAAAAGATAAGTTAATAAATTTCTAAATTATTAAAATTTGGAAGTTTATTAAAATAAAAATAACTCAGGACTTAGAGGTATGACTTTTGAAGTCAATAATTAATCAATTTAATACCTCTATTTTGATTTTCAAATAAAATTTAAATCATGAATCATGACCACCTAAATCTTAACCTTTTCAAAACAAATGAAGACACTCACCTAGTTAATTACTTAGGCTAAATCAAGTTTCATTTAAATGATCATTAGAAAAAGTAAATATCATTGAAAATTAGAACACCTTTCAAACGCTACAAGCCTAATTAGGATCAAAATTTGGCTAAGTATTCCAATAACACAAACTTGCCTCTTTAAGGGTCTTCACTCACATAATTTTCAAAATAAAAATACATATGATAATTACCTTATTCTTAAAGATAATTGATACATCAATGCTCATTGAGCATTAGGGTGTTTTATAGGATGAATTATTAAGCAACATAATAAATTTAAAAGAACTGGTGGACAAGTGTATAACCCCAGAATTCAAAGATTACTTTGCATGGAGCTACGATGAAATGCCAGGACTGTGCGTAGAAGTTGTAATCCATAAACTCGGGGTGGACAAGAGTATAACCCCAGTAAAACAAGTTCTCAGGAGAATGTGCCTTGAAGTAGAACAACAAGTCATCGCCGAGGTGAAGAAATTAATAGACGCAAACTTTGTAAAAGAAGAGCAATACCCCACGTGGTTAGCTAAAATTGTACCTGTTAGAAAGAAAAACGGACAGATCCATGTTTGTGTCAACTTCAGAGATTTGAACAAGACATGTCCAAAAGATGAATTTTCATTACCCATACCAGACATGATGGTGGATATCGCTTCAACGCATGAAATTTTCTCCTTCATTGACGAATCGTCGGGATACAACCAAATCAAGATGGCTCCCAAGGATGCGACACTTACAGCCTATAGAACACTGATTCGAATTTTCTGCTACACAATGTTGCCGTTCGGTCTAAAGAACGCCGGAGCAACATATCAGCGCGCAATGACGAAGATTTTTGACGACCTCATTCACAATCAAGTAGAATGCTACGTGGATGATTTAGTCATCAAAAGTAAACGAAAAATAGACCATTTGTATGATTTGAGGATCGTGTTTGAACGGTTACGACGATATGACCTTAAAATGAATCCCTTAAAGTACGCCTCTGGTGTTACCTGCGGGAAATTTTTGGGATTCGTTGTCCGTCATCAGGGAATCAAGATTGGCCCGGATAAAATTAAAGTTATCTTGGAAATGCCTCCTCCTAAAACCTTGAAACAACTACGTTCCTTTCAAGGGAAGTTGGCATATCTGAGACGCTTTATTTCTAATCTCTCATGTAGGTATCAGCCTTTCTCGGCAATAATTAAAAAGGACGCCAAATTTATTTGGGAAGAGAAATGTCAGCGGGCTTTCGAGGACGTTAAACAATATTTAATGACACCTTATGTCTTGGCAACCTCTATCCCAGGAAAACCTTTGATACTTTATACCGTGACCTTAGATGACTCTCTTGGAGCCCGACTCTCTTGGAGCGTTGATTGTGTGGAAGCTGAAGCATGAGCTACTTTGTTCTCTTTTATGATTGCAATTAAAATGCAGTTGAAATTTATTAACTTCAAAATGGACTCTCTTTCAATGGTGGTTCAACTGCTACTTGGTCTATCACTATTATTAGGAAGAGAATTGTCAAACTCCTCCACCAAGTTATGGTGTTCTGGACTAATCTGCATAGGTAAGGTAATACATTTGCTGACATAGCAAGATGGTCAATGATCTTATTCCAATTTAATATAACTTTCCTCCGTGCTATCAAGGGACATGGACATATACTAGCATACTTTCTCGATGCACACCCACTTCCAGCTGGGTCCTCTCTCAACGACGAGTTACCAGATGAGTAAATACTACAAATGAAATTTTCTAGTGCGCAACACTGGGAGATGTACTTCGACAGTGCTTCGTCAGCAAGAAAATACAAAAGATCAGGCACAGTTATACTAGGAAAAGTAGGGATTAGTTTGATCTTTATCACTCCAGATAAGGGTATGTTGAGGTTCTCATACCACATGATAGAGTCGTGCACCAACAATGAAGTCGAATATGAAGCTTTAATCACCGGATTGGGAATGACAATCTCAATGAATATAACAAACACTGTCATCTATGGCGACTCAAACCTCGTCATCTAGCAAGTTGCCGGACAATAGAGAATTTTGAAACCAAGATTAGCAGAATGCCATCAGCACAAGATGAAGCTCCTGGAGCAGATTCCTGATGTAACTTTCTACCGGATTTCTAGAGGAGATAATGGTCATACCGACGCTCTAGTAAAACTTGCTAAGGTAATGACATGTCCCCTGGAGGATTCCATTGAAATCATAGTGCAAGGAATATAAGTCTTGTCCCATATCAATCTCGTAACTCTACCCAAGCTCGGAAAAGAAGAAGCAATAAATACAGTTGCAGACATCAATGAAGATTGACGCAAGCCATTAATAGAATATTTGCATACTGGAAAGCTGGCAGAAGACAAGTTTGAAGCACATCATATCACAAAAAGGGCCAGGTCTTACGCCATGATGGGAAACGTTCTCTAGAGAAAATCATTCGACCAAATGTGGCTACGGTGTTTGAACAAAGCTGCAGCACAGAATATTATCAAAGAGATACATGTCAAATTGTGTGGGGCTCACCAGTCAAAGCCGAAAACGAAAATGAAGATAAAAAAATGAAGATAAAAAAATATTATTGGCCAACAATGATGTTCGATTGCATGGATACAACCAGAAAATGTCACCAATGCCAAGTGCACGGGGTGGTCTTACACTAGCCTCCAAATGTGCTACACCCAATTGTTGCCTCATGACCATTCGAGTGTTGAAGCACAAACATAATAGGTCTGATAGACCCTCCATCTTCTAAAGGACATAGGTTTATACTTGCTGTTATAGATTATTTCTTCAAATGGGCAGAGGCAGAACTGTTACGTAAGGTTACGGCACAGCACGTCCTTCAATGTTTCAAAAGTCAAATTGTCTACCATTTCAGAGTACCGCGAAGAATAATATTCAATAATGGGGCTGCTTTCAGAAGCATAAAGATCAACAATTTTGTCAAGAGACATGCGATAGATTGGAAATACTCTACGATTTACTATCCCAGAAAAAATGGTGTAGCCGAAGCCTTCAACAAAATACTATCAACAAAATACTAGAAAATACTAGTACAGATTTTGAAGAAAACATTGGATGAGAATAAAAGGGATTGACACAACAAACTATTAGAAGCCTTATGGGCCTACTGGACGAATCTCATGACTCCCACTCAGTGTACACCCTATATGCTCGTGTACGGGTCAGAGGCCGTTCTACCGCTAGAAATCCAGACACCGTCTCTTAGAGTTGCTATTGCCAACCAACTCACAACAGAAGAAAGTGCAAAACTCAGACTTGAAGAACTAGAAAGTATTGATGGAAAATGACTAGAAGCACAACAACAATTGGAGCTTTACCAAGCGAAGATGGTACAAGGAAGATGGTACAAGCCACCATGACAAATTGGTACAAACTGGTCCACCCAAGGACATTCACCTCGTACTTGTGCTCAAAAGGCGTCAAAAGGCTTATTCTTGCACGCCACAAAATAGGTGAAAATTTTGAGCCAACTTGGGAGGGACCATTTGTCGTTGAAAAGATCTACATAGAAGGAGCCTACTAGTTAGTGGACTTTCAGGGCGAAAGATCCATGTTACCAATAAATTGACGATATCTGAAAACCTATTACGCAACCTGACGCTGCTTGCCTCTGCTTGCTTTGAAATTTTGGAAACTTTGATTTTTTTGGGTTGGGTTATATATGTGGCCAAATGTCTATGACCGGGTCCAAATTTTGTAATTAACCTCAATATAACGAAAATTTTGAAAAAAATATTATAAAATTCAAATTTTCTCCTTTCCACTTTTGAATTTAATGTTCCACGAAAATTAAATTCATACATAAATAAACAATTCATTTCACTAAAATAAGTTAAAATTCACTTTAATAAATACTTTGTTTTGTTCTTGTTCTTGCAAAATTTTGGCCCACTTATGTTTTTTCTGTCGTCTGCAGAAAAATGTCATGAGAGAGGCTGATCTTTGCTTTCAAGGATGGCTGGAGCCTCGCACTAAATGAGGAGGTTGCGCCACAGGGCAGAACCATAGACTTCAACATGGATTTTAACCAGGTTGACATAGACTACGGAGGTCCTCTCATGAATGTAGTCAGCTGCAGGAAGAAACAGGGATTGCCTTCACTGCTGAGAGTGACCGCCAAAAATAATGTATCACACAAACGCAAGAACGTGATAACAGAGCAAGATCCGATAGAAGGGCCCAGCTGTCTGCCCTCCATGGTAGCTACACCAGCTGCAGGTCTAGTAGCCGCCAATAATGAGCGACTGTCAAGTGCTTCGCTTCTCAGGACGCAACGCAGGAACGCCAGCCGTAAGAAGCAGAGGGCTTTTCTACGACAAGAGTGCAGGCGTTAGAGAGAGACAAACAACTTAACAGAGACAAACAACTTACTCACCCCTATTCCTGAGGGGCATATTTATGATCCAGACATGAAAGAAACTTTTGTCAGCCTACCCACCACAGATGAAAAACCGAGGTTTGTTGCAGAGTCTTTCAGTTTTAGATGTTTTATGCAAAGGTTGCCTAACGTGCAACGCTGAAATACCTACCAAGACATCAACCACAGGGGCATTTGTAGAATGGATTGCAATGTTCTACATTTACAACATTTCAGTACATTTGAAGAGTATACCTCCAGCACCGATGGGTCTCAAACATCAAATTTTATGATGGATGAGTCATACGTCGCACTAGGGACATATCAGTATGTACCATGGAGCCCAGGGTCGTACATCCCGCTAGATGTTGAGTCTCTTTTTCCAGATCAGCCAGCGCTAGTTTGGGTTCTTGCCGATGCTCAAGGGAGGAATGCCTGCGACTGCTACCGACCCCTAGTACGATGGAGTACTACAAAATTAGCAAAGTAAATAAAAGAGAATTTGAATTTTATGAAGAATTCCAGGGAAAATTCATCAACATATTACTTATGGAAAGGACCTATTCCGAGCCGAGGAAATGGATGCGAGGAAAAGGGAGGATTACTATCCAGTGTGGCTGCTTCTACAACTTCACAAATGACAGACTGGGGAATCTGTCTGGGATCCTCAGACACAATCAAGTAGATCCACCACCTCCAATGATAAAGTGGATGATCAAAAGAATGGTCAAATGGAGTGGTCAAATGGAGTAATCATGGAGTAATCTGCCTGCTACCTGCATTCTAAATAGTTGTATTATCAACATCTATGATGATGGTGATTACATTCTTTCACATATCAATCACCATGACTTCGTGAGGCCTTTTTGTATGGTCTCATTCATGAGTAAAAGTAACATCTTATTTGGGAAAGAAATTGACATCATCGGCCATGGTGAGTTCAGAGGCTCTGTGAAGATTCCCATACCAGTTGACTCAGTGCTCGTTCTTAAAGGCAACGGTGTAGATGTCGCCAAACATTGCATTCCAGGGGTACGACACTGTAGGGTGTCCGTGACCTTCCGTAGGATGGACGACAACAAAATGCTATATGGATTTCAGCCAGACCCGGAACTGGAAGAGCTACTGTTGCATGAGCTATGAGCCGGTTGTACCTCTAGGTACATGCGAAGGGAACTCTTGTCCTGGAGCATGACATAGAAGGTCTGTTCGCAGGTATGCTCGATAGGAGCTCGTAGTACCTGATACAGATGGTCAGAGGTTCACTTTTTTTATAGCAACATGATATGTATCTGATATATTCAGCCTACAATGTATTCATGACATGAGATGAGCTGGACGTACTCCAACATGGACTATATTTTGTACCTTTCTTTTTAGGCGTTAGTCTATGTTTGATATGTGACATCTTTATTGAAGCAGATTAATGGAAATTTCTCTCAGAAATGTGCTTTTTCATCAGTTACCTTTTTGTGCGACAAATGGAAGCCACGAACCACACGTTGGTTCAAAATTTCAATGAACGAAGAATGAAACAACAAACCTTTAACAATAAATAAATTTAAATAATTTTTTTTAAATGAAAAAATAAATAAAAAAATTTCTTTTAAAAATCAACCAATTAAAATTAAAATTTTAAAGGCATATTTTGAAAAATTGAATGTGATAAAAATGACATATTTTAAAAAAATAAATGTGATAAAAATATGTTGAGTGGATTCTCTCATTTTTGGAGTTTCTTACTCTTTATGCGTGCAACACAACCATCTTTATCTGCATTAACTTTCTTCACATCCCCGCGGAATTTCACATTCTACAAAAAACCTCACAAAACTCTCAAATTTTCTTCAACAAAATCAACCTTTTCACATGACACATTTCTGCAAAATCAATATCACAAACTCTCTACACTATTTTCATATGATTCTTAGGGTCAGTACCCAAATTTTGACTCCCCATATCCGAGGATCGGTGTGAGGCCCCCTTTAATGGATGTTAAGGCTTTTGATTCCTTCAAATTTCAAACTCTCTGAGGATCGGTGTGAGGCCCTCTTTAACGGTGTGAGACCCCCTTCAATGGATGTTAACTTCAAATTTCAAATTCTCTTTTAAATTCTCTGAAGGTCGGTGTGAGACCCCCTTCAATGGATGTTAAGGCTTCTGATTCCTTCAAATTTTAAATTCTCTGAAGGTCGGTGTGAGGCCCCCTTCAACGGATGTTAAGGCTTCTGATTTCTTCACATATTCTATTCACATATTTCCCACAAATTCACATGTGTGAATTAGCATATTTTTTTGCAAAAGGACACGTATTTTCTTGTCACCACTTGGGTTGGATGTGAGTCCTAGCGCTTTCCTTCCTAACGTGATTGATATATTTTCTCGGTACCACTTGGGTTTGATGTGAGTCTCAGAGCTTTCCTCCACAATGTAGCAGATATTTTTCTCGTCACCTCTTGGATTGGATGTGAGTCCTAGCGTTTTTTTTTCCTAACGTGATCGATATATTTTCCCGCTACCACTTGGGTTGGATGTGAGTCTCAGAGCTTTCCTCCTCAATGTAGCAGATGTTTTCCTTGTCACCTCTTGGGTTGGATGTGAGCCCCAATGCTTTCCTTCCTAATGTGATCGATATATTTTCCCGCTACCACTTGGGTTGGATGTGAGTCCCAGAGCTTTCCTCCTCAATATAGCAGATGTTTTCCTCGTCACCTCTTGGGTTGGATATGAGTCCCAGTGCTTTCCTTCCTAACGTGATCGATATATTTCCCCGCTACCTCTTGAGTTGGATGTGGGTCCCGGATCTTTCCTCCTTAATGTAGCAGATATTTTCTTCGTCACCTCTTGAGTTGGATGTGAGTCCCAGTGCTTTCCTTCCTGACGTGACATATATAATATCCCTGTCACATGTCAGTTCAAATATAACTCCCCAGTGGTGAATCGAACTAGTATAGTCCTTTCTTTCTGGCGTAATATCCTTAATGGTTGCCATCTTCTACACTATTGTTACTCTTTTGAGTCAGATGTGAGCCTTTGTGCTTTCCATCTTGATTGGGTCCTCCCACACAATCCCATTCTCATATTTTGAAATAAGTTTCAAGGCCACCTTAAATGGATTATGGCATATGATTCTTATTTCGGGATTGATACCCAAAATTCAATTCCCACCTCGGGGTCAGCACTTACATAGTGATTCCCATCTTTTATGAATACCTAAAATTTCATAACTCAAAATTCACTCTCCGATCCCCAGCGAAAGTCCCTACTCCTCAATTTCAATCAAACAATTGTCTGCTAATTCCCCAATAGAAACAAATCACACACACAACTCTACACATACTTCTGGGTCTATTGACTTAGGATTTTGTATTGGTTTTTGTTGATCTCGTTGGTCAATGCCAACGAGGCCAATGCGCGCGGTGTGCTTGCCCAGCACACCACACCTATTGGGGGTCCAGTTGTTGACCTTACTTTTGGTTGAGGTTTAGTTCTTCCAATTTAGTAGCCTAAGGTCTAGCCATAGGACTTTCTTATTGACTATTCTTAGAAAACTAGACAAAGAACCCTCACCATTAGAGATTCCAAACTTTTCTCTACTCACCTTGAAGTTCCACATATTTATTGGTCCTGACCTCTAGCACTTAGTAGGTGGGGTCACTATGGGAGAACTCAAGGTGAGTTACCCTTAGGACTACTGGACCTTAGGATTGACCCTGGGTCTTAGTCTTGGGATAAGGCACTCACTTGCAATCACTTGCACTCACAATCAGTCACTACCCTAAACCTAGAATTTCTAGGCTTTAGTCCCTTGATACATTTGGGAGACTCCTCTAAACCCACTAGCCTTAGGCTAGGGTTTGGCTAAGACCACTACATAGAAGACCCAAAATGGGGTTTCTATTGTTCCATGGCTTATTGATGGTGGTTGGCACTCCAACTCTACCAAGACACCCAACCTAGCCTTTTGCACCTAAATTCCCCCAAGTTACCAAAATACCCCTCTTTGGCCAAAAATTCCAAAAATTCCAAAAAATCCCAAAAATTCTCAAAACCTCAAAAATATTCTCAATTTCATTTTTCTCAACCATCACATGACCCAATTTGGCCAATTTGGCCATCTTTGACCAAAACCCCCAAATTGTCCTTTAAAGGCCCATATTTTCCCCAAAATATCCCAAGTGTATATCCAATTGGTCTCAATTTACCCCAATTTCAATTCTAAACTCAAACTCACTTTTGACATGGCCAATATAGACCAAATTTAAGCTTAATTAATCCATCATTTGAACCCAATTTTGATTTAGATCAAAACCCCAATTTTGGCCCCATGGCTTGGTTCCACCAAATTGAACCCATAGCCCACACAATTGGCCACAATTTGTGTTGAAAAACCTTCATAACATCCCCATACATCAAAATTGACCTTCAACTGGCCTTGGTGAGGCCTCAGTTTCATTTGATTTTAACCTAAGTCCAAAAGCCCCTAATTTGCCCCAAATTGGCCATGTCTCAAAATCTCACCAAATTGAGGGCCTTAACCCCAAAATTTCCACTCCATCCCCGCCCACTCCATCCCCGCATTAAAAATCTTCAAAACATATCCCTTGATCATTTAAACCATTCAATTTGGACTTAGACCCAGCCTAGACCCATGTCTAACCTAACATGCCCAAATTGACCAAATTTCAAAAATCCCTCAAATTGACCTACGAAGTGAACTCAAAATCACTTCAACACTTCACCAAAAATCTTTATAACAATCATATACACATTGTTGATCAATCAATTAGGTCAATTTACATGGCTAACCTAGCCCAAACCCAAACTTTGATCCCTTGAACCCATGCATTAAACATGACCAAACCACCTTAAAGCAAACAAATTAACTCCACCTCAGCCATTGGTTAGACCTAAAACTGAGCCAAAACCCATCTAACCACCTAAACTAAGCCATGGACCAAAAGTCCCCCAAATTAAGGTATCTTATTTCCAAAAATTCACATGCTTAAGACACCCTTACCAAAACTAAATCCCATTGCATTAAATTACTTTCATATATTCCCTTAGATGCCCTAAACTGCACTGAGCACCTAGCCACCCCCTCCTGCCATGGTCGGCCGGCCTAATCGCCGAAGAAGCTCAAAACCAAGATCCACCCCCATGAAACTTCACCCAAATCAAACCTAAAGGCTAGCTCAGCCAAATCAAATTGGAGATTTCCTCTGCCCTCCACCTAAGCAACACAATGCACTTCCTAACTAGCCATGACAGCCACCCCTTAGCCATTTTTTATAAAAAGCACCTCCCACGGCCATGGAGGGGTTGCTAAAAATTTCTTAGAGAGACTTCTCTAAATTGACCATAGAGCTTCCCGAAGATCCCCTCAGTGCATTCCAACTATTTTCCCTCACCGATTTCCACGGCCGGAGTTCAATTTTGAGCTCGAAATCTTGCCAGAAACCAGGATAGAGCCCAATACACCTCCACAGTCCACAAAACTCAAATTAACTTAACCCACACTTTCACAATAGTGAAAGGAGCTAAAGCCTCATCAAATCCCCTCTGACAGAGCCTCTACCATAGCTCCAGACTAACACCCAAATCCGACTGTGATCGAAATCATATCTTGGCCTTACACCAAGACCAGAGACTCAATCCCTAGCCTCTTTGGATCACAATGAACGTACCAAAACTCTCTGATCAAAGCTTCGCTTTTCAGAGCAATGGTATAAAATCTCTCCCCCTCCCGAGCCTATTTTGATTCTCCATTTGATTAGGCTTTATTTAATTGCATGATTACCAAATGGAAGTGTTCGTCTCACTTAAACGAGTCCATAGGATTAAACCCAGAGTGATTTGGTTGATTCTAGGCCGAGATCTTAAGGCTTTAGTGTGGATGGTCACGAGATCACTCTATCGGGGGATGATGACGGGGAGTCGTTTGATCGAGCGTTTATCGAACGGACGGAGGAGACCAATCCGAACAACACTTCCTTACATGAATCGCGGGTCGAGTCAGCGTTGAGGTGGACGGCAACATCAAATGGGAGTGCACCACGTGGAGCTTCAGAGCTGCCGTAGGATGATGTGTTTTATATGTGGGGAGAAGGTATAAAAATAGATAAATAGGGATTTAAAAAAACAGAAAATGATTCCTAACTTCAAAAATTCATATCTTGGTGTATAAAAATCATAAAAATAAAATAAAAATACCCACTTGCTGAGTAAATAGAGAAAGTGAACAGAGGAAAATAATGTTGAAATAATTTTAAGTCCATGTGATGCATATTTTATTTTTAATTAATTAAATACTAATTTTGGATGTTTTGATTCTCCATGCATGTAGTAATATCACCATGGCTTGAAATTTTAGCATGTTATTGCCTCTATCTTAGGAAACATTCCCTGATTTTTTGAAAGTCAGAGGAGGTTCCTAGATAGAGAATCATATTTTTTAAGTTTATAGACAATAATCATGGAAATTAGCATGTTGCTTAAAAAAATCCAAGAAAATTTTGGAAGGTTTATGATGACTAGAGAGCCTTTAGGAAAATTTTTCATGAGCCAAGTCATTCAAAATACACCTAATCTTTACAAATCCTAAATCACAAAAATAATTAAAATTTGAAAAATACAAACAACAAAATGACTTGATTTTTCATCTCCACTATTTCTTAGCATCCAAAGAACTCACCATAAAAATTTCAAAGCAACCATAAAAATTTCAAAGCATTTCCATAAAAATTTCAAAGCATTTCAAGTTCATTTGATAACTTAAATTGATTTTTCAAGTTAATTAATATTTTTAGCACTAAAATGATTTTTAGTAATTAAAATTAACTTAAAAAACTATAAAACTTGGTTGTTTGAGTTCTCTGTGATCAGAGGTATTTCTTAAAAATAAAATGATATTCAAAATAGAAACTTGATTTTTAGCTATTTTAAATATTTAAATAAATAAAAATCCTTAAAAATCTCAACAATAATAAAATTCATGAAAATGTTTTAAATTGCTTCCTAAGAACTTAGGAACAATTAGAATATTTTTCCTAATTTTCTAGATAAAGAAACTGAATTTCAAAGCTTAAAAATAATTTTTAAAGCCTAAAAATGAGTTTTCATAATTTTTAAAGCTTTTTAAAGCCTAAAAATGAGTTTTCACTAAGAATAATTCCAATAAATCAAACAAAACTCAAAAAAATATAAAATTTTATCCTCTGAGTTCTCTGACCTCATGAAAACTTTTAAAAAATATAAAACTTAATTTTTCGCATTTAAAATATCTTATATTTAATAAATACACCAAAAATTAAAATAATTATTAAAATTTACAAAAAATTCAAAAAATCATGAAATTCAGTCTAAAGGCTTCTCATTTACAAAAAATCATGAAATTTAGTCTAAAAGTCATACCCCTAAGTCATGGGTTCATTTTATTTTAATAAACTTTCAAATTTTAATAATTTAGAAATTTATTAACTTATCTTTTTCAATTAAGAAAGTGAGGTTGGTTTCTACCAATCAACCCCTTGTGTTTCAAACATCCAAATTAAGATCAGAGGTTACCCATTTCCCTCCTTGAATTAAGCCTAAACGTTATATAGGCTAAATTTTCAAAATTACACATTTGCCCCTAAGACTCTAACACTTCATAATTCATCAAATTTAAACCAAATAACTTTGACATTTTTATCTATCTCATTCATGGGTCAATTAAGACATCATAGGAGAAAATGTGATTTTTCAAAATTTTTTATCATAGGAGAAAATGTGATTTTTCAAAATTTAATTTTTTTATATAATTATTTTCATGCAAAAATAGGATTTTTCAAAGAAAATTCCTAACTTGCCAAGATAAATCCTATTCAATTGAAATTTTTACTAGAGGTAGAAGTAAATAATTAATCAATTTAATACCCCTATTTTGATTTCAAAGAAAATTCAAGTCATAAATCATGACCACCTAAAGCTTAACCTTTTCGAAACTAATCAAGACGCTCACCTAGGTCTTAAGGGCTTAGTAGCGACTTAAGCTAAATCAAGTTCATTTAAATGACGATTAGAAAAGTAAATATCATTGAAAAATAGAACATCTTTCAAACACTACAAGCCTAATTAGGATCGAAATTTGGTGAAGTGTTCCAATAACACTAACTTGCCTTATTAAGGGTTTTCACCCACATAATTTTCAAAATTAAATTACATATGATTATTACCCTATTCTTAAGGATAATTGATACATTAATGTTCATTGAGCATTAGAGTATTTTATAGGATGAATTATTAAGCAACATAATAAGTTTAAAAGAACTCGAGATCTTCCACCAGGCAGCGAGAGAGTAGCACGGACTTGCTTCTTTCTCTAGATCTGTTGGATATACCTTGGAGATCTACTAAACTTAATATATATTTTGCTTGGCAACATCATCCTTAATTAAATTCCTAAGGACCCAACAAGATATGACCTAGTACTTCCCTGCTTCATATAAACTGCCTTAACATGCCTTTTGAGTTTCAGGTGGTGGAACAAGAAGACTCGCCAAGTACGCTTTTACAGTTTTTAGCGTTGTCTTTCTTGTACTTTCATACTATAGTTTTATACATGCAAATTTGCATGGCTAAACAATGAAGCCACCCCGCATAAAAACTAAAACTATCAGGATAGCCACAAACACAAAACCAAAACCAAACTAAAATTAAAATCAACTAAAATTTACCACCAAAAATTTCAAAATATAAGACAACTCAAACAAAATATAAAATAACTAAAAATTTAATCACAAAACATCACACAAAACTACAAATTCAACTAAATTAAG
>NW_018231074.1:140211-190055 GCF_001263595.1 Phalaenopsis equestris | reverse complement strand
TCTAAATGAAATTATGTAACTCATTAAGTTGAGTTTAGTAAATTCATTTAGACTAAGTGAATCCAATAGAAAATAGTGGTGCCGGAATGAGGGATTCGTAGGATCTTAGCAGGTGTCGCTCTAATAAACTTTAATATGACTTTAATATGCCCCCCATAAAATTTAAAGAACTTCAACCATAGGACCACCTGATTTAAACATCATAACTTGACACAATTGAAAACTCAAACTCATCGCGGTAAGGAGCTTGGAGCTAGCATGGTAGGCAACACAACCATCTTCAACAGTAAAACCTATCTTCCCCAACTAAACCAATCTTTCTTCCTTAGATATAAACAACAATGCCATAAAACTTCGAGGTTGCTTGCTCATGCAACGTAAATCCTCACCTTATCTTTAGGCTTTTGTATAACCCTGCTATACAATATAAGCCCTAACTCGTCTTAGGATTCTGAGGTTGTCATACGTCACGACTTAAACCCTCACAGGCTATTTGTGTGATAGTTTCACACGAATGTAAGCCCTAACTAATAAAATTGGAATGATTAAACACCTAAATATTTCTCTTTAAAACTGAAGTCAAATATTAGTATAGCTTGGGAAGTCACCGAGGTTCTCCTCTTGATCCATGACATCCTCTAGTTCTTCCTCCTTTGAAATCTATAACAAAATGTTCCAAATTTTAACCAATCCCCTTTCACACCTCTACGTCCGATCTCATTGAAAAGTCATACCCTTTGAAATTCTTTGAAGATAATATTTCCTGATTTTTATCGAGAGTCTTCTTAGGTGACTTTGGTCATTTAAGATATAATTAACTATAGGGGCTTGCCTTATAGGAAGCATACTTATAGGAAGCATATCCAAACCCAGCTTAATATGAACCCTATTTAATTCTTTATAATAAATAGGGGAACTTGTCGGCAAACACAAAGGTTTCGCAGACCAAGCATATGTCATATATTCCTTAGTTTTTTGATCGAGCCTCATTCTCAAGTCTTGTGTTATACAGGATTTGAGGTACAGTGTTCTTTCATTTAAACTATGAAAAATATGGGGTCAATTTGATTTCATATTTTTATAAAACTAAATATATATGTAAATTAAAACGTCCTTCCAAAGCGGGGGACGGGATTTCGATTCCGGTGACCGACAGCTTCTTACGGGCAACCCTCCAACCAAAAATAGCACTGACAGGTGCCTAGAGGCTGACGCATAAGTGCCAGCAAGTTGAAGCCAAGGAACTTCTGCCCTAGCGCCTTGGCACTAGTATTTTGGGCTCCTAGGCTCCCATATTAAAAATTGCAGATAAAGAGTCTAGAGTTTAAGCATCAGCAACTTCCTGGGCAGTTTTTAGCAGTTGTTCCACACGTTGTTGGAGGTAATTCATCCCAATGAAGGAAACTTTGGTGAAGGAAAAACAGTCTTCATTTCAGTCTTTGGTCAGTCTTTAGTTGTAGGAGAATAAGGATAGGATTACTTGAGTAATTGGTAAGTACTTTTAGTTAAATTGTAAGGAGTGTTCTTATTAGCAGTAAGGGAGAAAGAAATACTTGGAGGAGCATTACCAAAGCTTTGTAAGGAGTAGAAAAGCTAAGTAATGTGTACTCTTGTATTTGTATTTTTACCAAACACAATTTTATAGTGGATTTACTTATTTTCAAAGATGATTTTTGTTGTTTTCTCAATGCTTTATGAATAAACTTTTTACCTTTCCCTTATGGCGATAAAGTAGGTAGTGTAGAGTTGAAGGAACACTTTTAAAAATATTTTCAAAATCCTTAATGTAACTTGTAAACTTCAAATATTTATTTACTTTCATTATGACCAAATGATTAGTTAAAATGGTTTGTGACCCATAATGACTTGGGAGAGCTATGGATGAATAACTAGGTTAGTCTCACTGAACAATTGGGTATGGTGCAAAGTACTCTACAAGAAGATGCAAATGATAAGAATATAATATTTGATGGATTTAAATTGGGTTCAAGGAATTAAAACCAAGTTAACCAAATTTATTTATGCTCTTCGGAGAGGGTAAAGAAGAGAGTTGCTCCTATTTTTCACTAGACTCATTTATAATTTGCAATTTTTCATTTCCCTCACTCCACACATATCAATACAAGGAAGGATAGCTTTACAACTTGATTGTCATCAATACAAATCTATTTAGTAGAATTTTTGTAGGAGTAACCTATTGAGATTAGTTTATAAGTCAATATGATTAGTTAGCATAACTTCAAACTAATTTACTTCCAAGTGAAGAACAAATTTAGTAGGGCAGATTTTTTCCTAAAACTTGAACACCTCATTTTCTGTGGTTTGATAATTTAGACTCAAAAGTCCCATATTACAAAAGTGATACATAAACTTGCGCAAGGTCTTGAGTGCTAGTGCACCTGGACTTAAGTGAAAACCACATCAAGTCTTTTTGGCGCCGTTGTCGGGGAGCAACGGTGTAGTTAAGTTAGGAGAATCTTAGTTGAACCATTTAGACATAGACATGGAAATCTGTATTATTTTTTGTGTGATTGTTTTTTTTTTTTAAGAAGTAGAAGAAAAATTCTAATAATTTTATTTGTGTGTTCTTTAGTGTGTTTTGTGGGAAACCTACTAATAGAGTTCTTAGTTAGTGAATGCATAGCTCGGGATCAATAGTACTTAAAACCCTTATGATTCAGACCTAGGGAGAAATATTAGCAGGATTAGAAAATAGAAAAGACTTTACGAACTTGTAGAAGAAATAGTGAACAATCAACAAATCAACTTATCAAAACCATTTGATCTATAATTGATGTTGTGCATCGCTCTTATTAAATGACTTTGACCTGGTCAAGTGCAACCACTATGGAACCACCTCATGTCATTCCAGTACCAAAACACACACACACACACACACACAAATACACACAGATATGTATGTATATATGTATGTATGCATATGAATGTATGAACATGTGCAAATGTATACTCTCATACCATTTTCATTATTGATTTTAACTATTTTTTTCTAGAATGATAAACAACTTGCAGGTTCTACATCAAAGGTCTCAATTCTCTCATAAACCTAAATTATTGTTAAACCATCTTGCCTATATAGATGATGTCATTGTATTTATTAATGCTAGCAAAGCTATTATGAAACTTATCTACAACATGCTAGAGAAACTTTAAACGATATCTGGTATGGAATTTAATAAACTTAAGTGAAATATCTTTTTTTAGGAAATATGTGAAGAAGAAACTAGGTAGTTG
This sequence comes from Phalaenopsis equestris, assembly GCF_001263595.1. Taxonomy (NCBI): domain Eukaryota; kingdom Viridiplantae; phylum Streptophyta; class Magnoliopsida; order Asparagales; family Orchidaceae; genus Phalaenopsis; species Phalaenopsis equestris. Next base: position 186,800 of record NW_018231074.1, on the reverse strand, counting down.
GATAGCTGCTTTCACTGGATGTCCTATTGTTGAGCTTCATATTAGATACCTTGGAGTTGATATACCAAGAGGAAGAAGGAGAAAAACAAAAATGGATGTTGTGGTGGAAAAAATTAAAAATAAAATCTAGGATTGCAAAAACACATTTCCATCCTTTGGTGGTAGAATGACATTACTTAAATCTATGTTATACACAATCCCCCTTTATACTCTACAAGTACCAAAACTTATCTTGCACTGAAACTAAGTTGGAATAAAGTATCAATAAATATTTTTGGGCTAGTGGCAACTCCAACAAAATTTGGGTGGGGTGGAAGAAAATTTATAAACCTGTTGTTGCAGGGGGGTTAGGCTTCAAAGAGATGCACCACCTTGATTATATTAATCAAATTGAACTTTGGTTTAGATTTAGAAGAGGTGAGTATTTATGGGCAAAACTTATGCATTAGAAATGTTGCCTTTCTTAACATCCTGCCACAATTGAAAGGAAAGTTGGGGAATCAAAACTTTGGAAAATCGTCTAAAAGCTAGATCCTTGTCTTCTAATTATGTTTATTGGGATGTTGGCAGGTTAAGATCTCCTTTTGGCATGTTGATTTGTGATCTGGTTTTTTGGCTGTTGATTCTAAGAAGATGGTGGTTTCTGATGTTCGGTATGAAGGAAACTGAAATATTACTTTACTTAAGAAAATGATGGGGAGTAAAGCTGACTACAAAGCCTAAATCCCAACAGATGTAACTAAAAAGGATATTATGCTCTTAAAATTCTTTCAGAACACCTATATTTCAAAATTTCTATATACTGAGCTGCATCACTATGAGGATATAAATTGTGTCTAAAATTTGGTGTAAGGCTTTGCCTACTTCTATCTCTTTCTTTATTTGAAGACTTCTCCATTCTCTGTTACATTATGATGATCTAGTTAAGCTAAGAGGACTAAGATTAACATCTAAATTTATTTTATGCAAGGAGGCATAGGAATATGTTGCACAGTTATATTTTAATTGCTAGTTCTTTATGAAAAATCTAGAGGTATTTTGGGGTATGATTTCAGGTGATTATCCCTTCTTCTATGTGGAGAGATATGATTGATTGCTGTGAAACTTGGAATGAGATTAAAAATACACACCACTTTATGAAGATTTTTTTATATATAGTGATGTGGTTCATCTGGGTGGCAAGAAATAATGCAAATCATCAGGGTATTTGTAACTCTCCTATTTTAATCATTCACAAAATTTTAGACTATATACAAATGATCAAAAAGTTGTGCAAGTTTGAGGTTTCCTTTTATAAGGAAATTGCCTTTCCTCGGTTTCCTAAGTTGGTGAAGTGGAGTTTCCCTCCCCCTAATTGGGTTAAAGCAAATATTGATGAAAGTTATATGGGAGAGTTAATGTGATTTGGAGGCCTATTTAGAGATGCTTGATCGACAAAAAAAATAAAATGTTTTAAGTACCCTTTTTATGTTTATTTTTGGTGATATAGCACTTTAAAGAAGGGTAATTTTTTTTGTTTTTGTTGTAGGTATTTCATTTTTAGTCATTTGGAGCAAAAATGGCAAAAAAGCGAAATTTAGAGCAAAAACAACCAATTTTGGGGTTTAGCGCATGATGCGCCAAAATCTAGAGCGCTGGAGCAAGATGTGTCAGACACAACGTTTTCAAATTAAGTTGGCTTGTTCTAAGAACCTCATGGGGTGATTCAATGCATGTGGACACTTTGGAAGGTTCCGATTTAAAGGGATTGACTCTTTGATCAAAGAGGCACATCTTTTGAAATTTAAAGTTTTGACTTTTACTTTTTGGAAGGAGTTGAGATTCTTTTGAGAAGAGAGAACCGACCAGCAAAAGAGAACCTCTAGAGAGACTAGAAGGGGGACAAAAAGTTAGAGAGAGATAGAGGCATGATTTAGAGAGAGAAAGGAGGAGATTTTCTTCTAGGGTTGTAAGAGGAGAGGGAAAGTGAGAGATTTCTTCTTCGTTACACTTCTAAGAGATAATTGAGAGAGATTGTAAATAGAGAAAAAAAGGTTCCAATTTGAAGGGATTTGACTCTTGGATCAAGGAGGCACATCTTTTGAAATTCAAAGTTTTGACTTTTGAATTTTAGAGGGAATGGGGATTATTTTGAGAAGAGAGAACCAGCCAACCAAAGAGAACCTCTAGAGAGACTAGAAGGGGGGACGAAAAGTTAGAGAGAGAAAGGAGGAGATTTTCTTCTATGGTTGTAAGAGGAGAGGGAAAGTGAGAGATTTCATTTTCATTACACTTCTAAGAGAGAATTGGGAGAGATTGTAAAGAGAGAAAGGCTTGGAGAGGACTTCTAGAGATTTTCTTAGGAAGGATTGTGTGATAAGTTGTATTTTTTATTTCTTGTATTTGAAAACTTATTTTCATATATGAAATCTGCGTTTTATCGTATCCTTCTCATGAATTCTGAGTAGTCTTCTTTATCCTTCTCCATACTTTGAAGAAATGGTTTTGTGAATAAGTGATTTTATTTTCTATAGTCTTAAATGTCAATAATTTGTGATGATTTGAACTCCAATCTTCATTTATTTTTTGATCTGGCCAATTGAATTGTTAAAATATGTTGAGAATTATATGTTCTAAAAAGGGGTTATGATTTCCACAACAAAGGGAGAATCACATTTGATTTCATGGGAGAGATAAATAAGGAAATATACTTTGATGAATGTAGAATTGCAAGATTTTAAGGTGACAGATTAGAATCCCCAATTTGGTTCAGTCGATTGGAAACTAACGCGAGCATGTTAGCCCTAAAGGGAGGGAGTAGTGGGAGCTCTTGAGTGACTGTCGGTATCCTTCCAGCCTAACCACGGAATTAGGGACCAAACTCTGGATTAGTCAATGTTCTTTAAAGCTCTCGAAAGAGGGTAAAGAGTAAGATTTCATATATGAAATCCGTGTTTTATTATATCATTCTCATGAGTTATGAGTAGTATTCTTTATCCTTCTCCCTACTTTGAATAAATGATTTTGTGAAGAATTGCTTTTGTTTTCTACAGTTTTAAATATGTTTTCTCATACTTGAACTTTTCGTCAACAAAAATTTTTATTTTTATTTCGGCAATTTTCTTTTGAATAGTTTGTGATGATTTGAACTCCAATCTTCATTTATTTTTTGATCTGGCCAATTGAATTGTTAAAATATGTTGAGAATTATATGTTCTAAAAAGGGGTTATGATTTCCACAACAAAGGGAGAATCACATTTGATTTCATGGGAGAGATAAATAAAAAAATATACTTTGATGAATGTAGAATTGCAAGATTTTAAGGTGACAGATTAGAATCCCCAATTTGGTTCAGTCGATTGGAAACTAACGCGAGCATGTTAGCCCTAAAGGGAGGGAGTAGTGGGAGCTCTTGAGTGACTGTCGGTATCCTTCCAGCCTAACCACGGAATTAGGGACCAAACTCTGGATTAGTCAATGTTCTTTAAAGCTCTCGGAAGAGGGTAAAGAGTAAGATTTCTCCTATTTGACACAAAACAATTTTTAAATATATTTTACAAATGATTTCAATTTCTTCACAAGCTATATTTTCATTGTAAAGGGGAAGGATGTTTTCTCATACTTGAACTTTTCGTAAACAAAAATTTTTATTTTTATTTCGGCAATTTTCTTTTGAAAGTTTAGCAATCAGTTTAATTTACTTGTTATAGCCGTACATCTGCATTATAGTTTAATTTACTTGTTATAGTCGTACATCTGCATTGAAAGTAGAATCACATTTGATTTCATGGGAGAGTATTTCATTCACTTTGTTTTTGTATTATAATAGAATATAAATAATTAGCTTATATATATTTCCAGCTTCCTTGTGAGATCGATTCATTAGAGCCCTATATTACTTGAGTGATACTTATACTTGCGTAGTATGTAAAAAGAAATTGGGATTTTAAAGAGATTTTTAAAGATAAATTATTTTCATCAAAATTATATTATAGTTTAGGTTACATTGCATCATTATTATTAAGCTTAACAAAATCCCGCTGCATCAATGCTTATGCAAATTATCTTATTTATTTTTCTTCACTTGTTGTTGCATCCTATCCTCTGGAAGCATAATGTTGGATTGTTCTTTTTGCTGTGACTCTTGCATGTTTGGTCGGCTGAAAATTTTCATAGGTGGAGACAGATTCTCTTTTGTCGCTTCTTTATGTTCTAAAAAAACAAGAACCCACTAGAAACATTGTACTTAGATTAAATAGGATTTTGAGCCTTGTGGAAAAATCGAGGATGATTGATGAATGTTCTTTCTTTTGTAGGGAAGATAATAAACCGACACACTAGCTCTCTAAAATGGAGACTATAGGAATTACAGTGGACACTAAACCACTAGAGGTACTGATGATTCTGGTAAAAAAGGGAGCTTTTACAGTTCCCTCACATTAGATGCTAAATTTTTGGGCTTTTGTTATGATTTCTTCATTTTTTATGGTTTACATGGGTATATTGGTTTGCACTTTCACTATTATGTGAGGTATTTTACTTTTTGTGTGAGTTGTTAGTGGATGGTGGATCCCTATGAGTGCGTACTTGAATTTTTTTTTTACTTTGGTGGTGGGATCCACTCATCTACAAAACCTATAATCATTTATTAGGACCAAAAAATTACCAACGGGTTTCCTTAAAAAAATTTAAATGTATGTATGTATGTTGGTATGTATGTTGCTATGTTTGTATATATGTATATGTGTATCTATGTGTGTGTGTGTGCATGCGCAGGTGAGTGTGTGTAGGAGTTAAGTCAAAAATTGAATTTTATAATATGTCTTGGATCTCTTTCCTTGAGCTCCATTTGTCCTCCTTTCTTCATTTGCTTGTCATTTTTTTTTAAAGATTACATGACATTGAGTTGAAGAGCAAAGGAAGGGAGAAGGATTTTGAGTCATTTGATAGCAATTATTTTATGACTATAGAAGCACAATCCCATATGAAGAACTTTTTTGCATTATAGGTTAAAACTAGAGCATGTTTATTTTAGTCCTGGTGGTTCAATTGAACACATCATTGTAGACTAGGGTAGGAAGAATTTCATAGTGGAACCAAACATTGTAGTTGTTCCAATAGTTTGTGTTTCATGCAAATGCAAAGAAACTTAAGGACTAGAAAGCCTTTGTAAGATGCAAGTGGGTCAACCAATGTAATGTAAAATTTGTCAAACTATGTTATCGATCAATATACTGCTATCCTTGATGATTAGCTTGATTATAATGAAATTTTATGTTATTTTACAAAGCACGATTTTGCAACCTAATGGAAGTGTGGGAAGGAAAATAAATTTCACATCTATGCTCTTACATTGGAATCCAAAGCCTAGCATTTCTTCATTTCCATCAAGAAGTTACCTAGATCACACGTGCGAAAGATAACTAAAAACCAAGCTACATTAAATTAAGCAAACAAAAGTAGTTGATCATCAATGTAAGTTATGTTATTACAAGCTCTATCTTTTATATGACTAATTGCATCACAACTACACGGATTGGCCACCGATCCCTCATCTATGTTATATTGACTATAAGCACATTTGGAGATATGGGAGAGGAGCATATTTTTAATATTTAAGAAATCTACTACACATGAATATAGTTGAATAAAATCTAATTTAATTAATTGTGATATTAAAAAATTATATTTATCAATACACAAGTTAAAATTAGATAATTATCATTTAAACTATAATAAAAAATAATGAGAAATTTCAATCGATTTAATTACATTTGGTATTCAAAATCATTAGTAAACTTATTAAAAATAGCTATCTTAAATGTAAGGAAAAAAGAGAAAAAAAATTATTATTACTCATGGTTCTTATAGGAAAAAAATTATGAGCAATTGAGCATAAGATAGGAAAAAGCTTGAAGATAAGTCTATATATAAAAATTTGGTACTTATATTACTTATAAACATAAATAATTCAAAATCTCATTAATATTTAGAGTACTACATTTGAATTGAGAAATATCGATTACGCTTATATGATTAATAATGTAAAATCTTTATGTTTTCCTATTAATTAATAACTTTTTGTCAAAATTACACTCTAGGCACTTTTTTAACTTTCATTGAAATAATATTAAATTTATGTAATAACTTATGATTTTATTAGTCTACATGGATTCATGAATTTTAGATGTTTTTATGAACTTTAATTTCTAGATTTGGTGATTTATTTGAGAATAACTTTGACTTAATTTATACTAGTATTTTTAGGTTATAACTTAGAAAAATTGTTTGTTTGGAGATGAGTAATGTTTGAGTTAAGGAAATCGTTTGAGAGCCCAAAACTTGTAAAAAAAAAAACTTTCTTTAATATTCTTCTAAAATTTATATATAGTTATATATGTTATGTGCAGGTTCACCATTATGTACGACCATTCACATTAATCAAAAGACAAGGAATACCATGTTACAGTTTTCGGAAACCGAAGCTGTACCACTACCATCTAGTGCCACGATGCCAATATTAGAGCATCGTAGCCTAGGGCTAGCACCACAACATCATAACTATAGCATTGAGACATGACGACCTTAACAGGATAAGCTATTGAAGGAAAACTTTAAATTTTTTAGGGAGAGCAATTTGAAGTTCCTGTAATTTAAAATTACATTTTTGAAGAGGCTATAGAAGGGAGTGCAAGTGTATTTTAGTGTTTATGTGTGTTTGTGGGTTTTTAGAGTGAGTGTGTAGTGTGATAATTGATTTGTATGAGAGTATGAGTGTGTGTTTTCTTAAGTTGGTGGAGCAAGAGGAATATCCAATGAATTATCTTGGAGATTACATTAAATCATAAATATTATCATTTCTATATTTTTTCTTTGTTTCAACATTTATAATTACACTTTATTCTTGTCTAATGAAGATATTTATTTTATTAGATTTTATTCCTATGCTGTTTTAGGCTCTTTCACCCCTTTGAATCCCTAAATTATTAAAATCAATGCCAAAATGAGGTTGAGCATTTTAAATTCTTTTCCAAAGATCGTTTGTGAGTTACCAATTTCATTTAGCAATTAATTTTGATCATGCTATAGTTTAAAAAATATTATGAATTTGCACACAAAAATTGGTAATCAAAATTTATGAACATAGACATGTTCTCTTTAAAAAAATCATAATCAATAGAGAAAGAAAAATATTCCATATTTGGAATACTTGTGAGCATAGACATATAACTTAGGGCTTCAAAAATTGCGATTATTATTGCAGTTGAGGCCTAAAACAGCATAGGAATATATGTACATAAATTTAAAAAAATGTTTACTTTCTTATAATTGGAAATTAAAAGAAATCATGTGTTTATATATATATATATATATATTACACACACACACACCAGTGCCCACCCCAAAAATGCTTGGGAGGTCCTTCGGAGGAGAGCATATTGGCAGCGAAAGAAATAGTGGGGGAGGCATGGTAAAGAACAAAAGTGAAAAAAAAAAAAAGAAATAAGTAAACCACAACGAGAATTGAACTATATGGATTCTATTGCTATCCTTAGTTATGAAGGGACGTATTCAGCTGGAGTGTTTATAGCTTTTGATGACAGAACTCCCCTTATAGTGACCAAGGGGAGAGTTTCCAACAATCATAAATAACCTTCTGATGTGAAACGTTAGATGTATTGCTAAGCTTGATGCCTCTAATAAATTATTGAGTCTTTGTTCGATTCACAAGCTTAGAAGCTTTTCTATTTTGGAACACATGAATTCTGAAAATAATATTGATAGAATCTTAAAAAAATTGGATAGATATAATTAATTTTATATATAAAACCTCAAAATATGCTGTTTATGGAAAAGGGGTACGGAAGTGAGATTGCTCTATCATAATCCTCAATTTTTGCACTGGGAAATAAAACATTATAATTGTTTGGTCTAGACTACTATCATCTAGGTTGGTTGTACTACTGCTTCTAGAGAGGAGCTTTGTAGTAATTTAAAAATGATTCATGACATGGTGGATGTTCCTCGGTTGGTTTGGGGTGAGTATAATACTAAATCTCCTTTTGAGAAAATTGGATGACCTCCCTCTTATTCCAAAATCTTGATTAGAGAAAACTTCATTGAAAAAAACTTATTTGAAACTAAATGCACCAGTAATTTGTTTACCTGGAAAAGAGGTAAGATGAATGAAAAACTAGAAAGAGTTCTAATTCATCATAAATGAATGGATACATTTCAATTCATTAAATTTGCTCACTTAAGTTTCTTAAGTTCTAATCACACTCCTTTTTTTTTTTATTAAAATCGGTATGTGTCATAAACCGACAAACCTGCTTTTAGCTTTCTTAATGTCTGGGTTAAGCATGAATCTTTTAAAGAGGTTATTTCTAATAATAAGTTTATTGTTTTTACCACTTCCCACTGGGTAAATATTTGGAAAATGCATAAAAATATTTTTAGCCTCCTGAATAATTGAAATTGGTAAGTCTTTAAGATCATCACTATCAGTGTTACAAAGACAGAAAAACATCTTTGACATTTTAGTGACAACCTTGTTAATAAAATTGATGTAATTAATGCTCATAATAAATTGAATGTTGCCATTCAAAATGAAATTTATTTCTTAAGGTAGAAAGCAGCATATGTTAATTTTGTGGAAGGAGATTGAAACTTTAAGTTTTTTCATGCTTGCATTCGTCAAAGATGCCAAGATAACACTATCATGAAAATCAAAGATTATAACAGGAACTTCGTTTATGAGTAAGACCAAATCATTAACAGTGCAATAAATTACTTTCAAAACCTTTCCAAGGCTTCTGTTGCAAATTTTGCTTATTTAAAAGTGTTATTTTTGATACATCTCACTTCCATTTTGATCAAAATTTACTTTTTGACATTCCAAAAGAATAAGAGATATTTGATGCTCTTAAATTTATAGATGCTAACAAATCCGCAGGGTCTAATGGTTTTGCTGTTGACTTTATTTGCACACTTGGGATACAATCAAAAATGCTATGAGTAACTTTGTTCAAAGTTTCTTTAAAGGTGTTATTCACATAAATATTTCAGGTGTACTGATATTGCAATAATCCCTATAGATAATTTTAAAATCATTGGGATAGCTTTAGGTCTATAAGCCTAGCTTTGGTGGTGTCCAAAGTTTTGAGTAAAATTATTGTTAAATGAATAAATCAGTTTCAACCCTTTGTTATATCTTTACAACAATCTACTTTTGTTCCTGGTCATTGCATTACTAACTGCATTCTTCTCACACCAAAACTTTTCATTCTATTGATAAAAAAGATAAGTGGTATTGTTATCCTATAACTTGACATAAAAAAGATTTATGACACTATTAGCTGGAAAATCTTATTATTGGTGCTTAAACATAAAGTATTCTCCCCTAAATTTTGCAAAATTTTCAATATGTTGCTTGATAATAATTAAAATTCCATTATTATAAACGGTCAAAGTCATGGTCATTTTAAATCAGGGAAAAGATTAAAGCAAGGGGGTTCATTATCCCTTATTCCTTTTGCCATCAATCATAATTATCTCTCTTACTTATTTAGCAAACAACATGAATCACATACCAACTGCTCTTTTGCTTCTAAAGGTGGTGAAGTTATTCCACATTTGGCTTATGTGGATGACTTTATTTAATTTTTCAATAGTTTAAAGAGAAATATTACTCAAATCCATAATATATAGTTTTATTTTAAACAAATTTTTGGTTTATTTTTGAACAAATCAAAATATGACGTTAATGTAGATAAAAGCATAACAATCAATAAAAGACATTTGTTTAAGTAATGCTTGGGATTTAAAATTAAAGAGCTTCTTATTATAATGTAATAGGATTACACTTACACAGAAAAAAAATAAGAACTTGCTTTTTCAAGAAGTTTTGCACGAAATTTTCAAAAAAAACCTCAAAGTTGGAGGAACTATTTTCTTTCATGTGGCGGAAGGGCTACCTTATTGTGTAGTGTTTTATCTTCAGTGCCTTTATATGCACTTCATATTTCTAAGACGTTCGTTGGTATTCAGAATAAAATGGAATGAATTTCTATTAATTTTTTTTGGTTTGGGCATGGGAAAGGCGCTTTTTGGGCATCTTAGAAAATGTTATGTAAGCTTAAGTTTGCTAACGGATTGTGTTTCAAATTTTTTAAGAATATAATGGAGGTTAAATATTGCAAACTATGGTTAAAATTTTTGAAAAAATTTACTTATGGGCTATTTTAATGAAGATGAAGTATAACTTTTCTAACAAACACCCTCATATGGTTAAACCTAGACTTGGGGATTTCATAGTTTGGAAAGAAACATTGAAAATTAGGGAAAAAGTGGAGCCTTTGCTATTTTGGGAGGTGGGTAATGGTGTTATATATTTCTCGTATGATGATTGGGTGATAGTTGGTTATCTTGATACTTGTTTCTGTTACATTGTAATAACAATGAGAAGGTTTTAGTTTTTTGGGGCGGTGATGCATGGAACTACTCCAAGCTCCAAAATCTTGTCTGTTCATATTGGTTAAATATCATTTCATATATATGATGCAGCTGGAATTAATTTGTTAATTTTGGAAATATTTTTAAATATTATAAAATACACACGACAGATACAATAGCAAATATGCAAATAAATCCCCACAAAATAACTTCAGTTAAAATAGTTTTGTCTTTTAAAAATCTTTAAACTGTCAAATCCCCTTTAAAAATAACGCAAGTATACGTATCACTCAAGTAATAAAAAGCTCTAATGGAGTCCTAGATATCTATTCCACAGGAACGTTGGAAATGCCTATAAATAAGTTCTTAAGATTATAATGTAAAGAATAATTTTTAAACTACACAAAGAGTAAAGTGCAAAGTTTGAATATTAAGTAACAAGTGAATGCTATTTTAAATTCAATTGAAAGATAAAGTTAACTAAAATAAATTCTAAACCTTAAAAAGTAAACTTACAAAAATTAAAATAATTTTTTGTGACGGAAATTTCAAATTTAAGAAGGCATCCTTCCTCTTTACAATGAGTATATGGAATGTGAAGAAATTAAAATCATTTAAAAATATATATATTCATTTAAAAATATATATATATATATATAAACTGTTTTGTGCCCAATAGGAGCAATCCTATTCTTTACCCTCTTTTGAGTACATAAAGAAAATTGACTAATCTAGAGTTTGGTCCCTAATTTCGTGGTTCGTAGAGAGGATACTGACTGCCATCCCCCCCTGCCGCTCCAGAGCTCCCATTACTCCCTCACCTAAGGGCTAATATTCTTGCATCAGTTTCCAATCAGCTGGACTAAATTGGGGATTTTAATCTATCACTTTAAAATCTCCAATTTTGCATCCAACAAAGTATATTTTTCTATTTATTTGCACCCAACTTCATGGATGAAATACTCACCCATGAAATCAAATGTGATTCTTCCCATGTTGATGAAATCATAGCCCTTTTGGAACATATGTTTCTGAACACATTTTTAACATTTCAATTGACCATATAAAAAAGTAAATGAAGATCAGAGTTCCAATCATCACAAATTATTGACATTTAAAACCATACAAAATAAAATTAATGCTTCAAAAAATCAAATCTCAAAGTAGCAAGAAGGATAATAAAGATAACTCAAAATTCATGAGAATGATACGAAAATGCACAAATTTCATTTATAAAAATAAGTTTACAAAATAAAAGAAACAAACGACAACTTATCTTATGATCCTTCCCAAGCAAATCTCCTAGAAGTTCTCTCGAAGTCTCTCTACAAGCACTCTCAATTCTCTCTAGAAGTGTAATGAAGAAGAAATCTCGCACATTTCCTCTCCTCTTATAATCATTGAGAATAATATCCAAGCCCTTGACTTTCTCTCTCTATCTAACTCCCCTTGCATTCACACCCTCCTTTCTTAACCTTAAACTTCCCTCTCCTTTATCAAAGGCTGTCTCCCTCCAAAAAGAATTCAAAATTCCCTCCAAAATTCTGTCATGTCCATTGATCCAAGAGACATATTCTTTAAAAAAAGGACCTTCCAAAGTGTCTAGATGCATTCAATTACTCCAAAGGGTGTTTAGAACAAGTGTCCTTTTAAAAGTTTGCACAAAATTTGTCTCGAACCAACTTAATCCGCAATGCGTCATCCCTGGTGCATCTGACGCCAAGTACTCTCTGTCAAATGACACATCGAGTGCTAATCTTGAGTAACATGTGCCAATTTACTGAAGACCGTGTTGTTCTGGATTTTGTCACATCTAGCGCCAATCTAGAGCTATTGACCTCATTTTTATTGAGGTTTAGTTTTCCCTCTTTAATTGCCTAAGGTCTAGCCATAGGACTTTCTTGTTTACTATTCTTAGAAAACTAGAAAAGGAACCCTCATCTTTAGAAATTCTACACTCTTCTTTGCTCAACTTGAATTTCCACATATTGGTCCTAACCTATAGCACTTAGTAGGTGGGATCACTATTGGGGAGCTCAAGATGAGTCCCCATAGGGCTAATTGACCTTTGGGCTGACTTTGGGTGTTGGCTTGGAGCTGGTTCACTCACTTGCATTCACTTGCACTCATAATCACCCATAATCACTCACAACCATAAAATCCAAAACTATTGATCTTTTGGGAGACTCATGTAGATGGTCCCCTAGACCCATTAGCCCTAGGCTAGGGTTTAGCTAAGACCAATACATAGAGAGCTCAAATGGGGATCTCATTGTTCCATAGCTCATACATGGTGGTTGACACCCCAATTCCACCAAAAATACCCAATTTGACCTTTTGCCCCTAAGTCCACCCAAATTACATAAAACACCCCCAATCCTTAAGTTTGGCCAAAAATCCTAATTTCACCCAAAATACCTAAATTTGTTCAAAAATTATTTTAAACCATTTCAAAATACCCAAATCACCTAAATCCACCAAAAAATTCCAAAATTGCCAAAATACCCCCAAAATTGCCAAAATTATAAAAAATACCTTTGGCACCCCAAACTTTTCCAAAACCTCCAAAATCACTTCTAGTGTCTCCAAAACCAATTTGGACACTTCAATTGAACCTAATTTGGCCAATTTGACCATTTTAACCAAAACCCCCAAATTGTCTTTAAAGACCCAATTTCCCCAAATTCATCTCAAATGTCCATCAGTTTAGCGCCAATTTCCCTAAAATTCAATTCTAAACTCAAACTAACCTCTTATATGACTAATCCAAACCAAATCCAAGCCTAATTGGCCCATATTTTGAGCTCAATTTTGATCAAAATCAAAACCCCTAATTTTGACCCTATGACATAATCTCACCTAATTGAACCCCATAACCTACTAAATTTGCCCCAATTTTAATCATAAACTCTTCATAACACTATTACATATCAAATTTGACCTTTAATTGGCTTTTTTAAAGCCTCAATTTCACTTAATTTTAACCCAAGTTCAAAATCCCCAAATTTGCCCCAAATTGGCTATGTCTCCAAATTCCTCCGCTATGTCTCCAAATTCCACCAAATTGAATGCCTTAATCCCAAAATTGGCACCCAATTTATGTTGAAAACTTTTCATTACATTCCTATAGACAATTTTAAACCATAAATTTGGATTATCCCAACCTTAGCCCAACCTAGACGCAAGTCTAGTCCAACATGCGCAAATTGACTAAAATCCAAAAAATCCTTCAAATTGAGCTTCCAAATGGATCAAAATCATTTCAATACTTCACCAAAAATCTTCATTAAAATCATCTACACAATTTTGATCAATCAATTGAGCTCAAATTCATGGCTAGTCTAACCCAAATCCAACTTTTAGCCATTTGAACCCAAATTGGATCCATGCACCAAAATTAACTTAGCCATCCTAAAGTCACCAAATTAAGGTCCCCACATGCACTAAGCACACCTTATGGACCAGGATAAATATACCTAAGCTAGCCAAAGTGAGCATTGGACCAATGGTCCCTTGATTTAAAGGATTTCATCACATATTTGGCCTAAACTCAAATATCTCCTTCATCATTGCTTACCCTTGGGGCTTAACCATTATTAAGCACCCACTGACCTCCCTGAGCTAAGAAGTGACTGGACCCTGTCAAGCCACCTCCTCAGCCACAATAAACAACCAACCCAAGGGAGTCCCAAGTGGCCAAAACCCAAAATTTATCCTCCCTTACTTGGCTCACTCCCATTGGCCATTGGAGCCTTTCTTCCCTCCACCTCAACAAGCATTAACACCCAACTCCAAGCCCTGAGCTCCACTAGGATGTCATGGCTTTAAATTGAGGTCTCTATGGTAAAGGAAGAATGTGCTTGGAACCCTAAGGAAACTCTGCCAAAATCTCATCAGAGCTTCTCCAAACCATCCCAAGTGCAATCCCCTTGCTTTCAGTCATTGATAGCCACCCCTTTGAGCCAATTTCTCCACTGAAATTTGCCCCAAAACAAGGACAGAACTCTCCACAGCTCCACGATGCACAAAACTTCAATTAATTGTGCACACACCATCCCCACAGTGAGAGAAGTTGATTTCCCATAAAAGCCCCCTCTGAAGTAACCCCTAACATAGACTTTGATCAACTCCTGAAATCGAGTTTGGTCGAAATTATACATAGAACATTCATCAGGGCACAAGACTTCATCTAGAGGTTTGTTGGGACCAAATGAAGCTACCACAACTATTTGATTGAGGTCTCCCCTCTCAAAAAAAATGTATTGAACTCCAACCCAAAGCCGAGCTTATTTTAACCCTCCATACGTATTTATTGTATTTCATACCGTATAAACCGTATAGATGTGTTCGTCTTTAGTAGATGAAGGTTTAGGAATAAACCCCATGAAATTTGGTTGATTTTAGGCCGAGATCTTAAGATTTTAGTGTGAACGACTCATGGGATAGGTCACTTAGGGACGATAACAGAGAGTCGTTCAATCGCGCGTGTATTCAACAGATGGAGGAGATCAAGCTGGTTAGATCCGTGGTGCATAAAGCACAGTCTGCGTGACAGCTGAAGTGGATGGCCATGTCAAATGGTGGAGCGTCGCATTTTCTTTTGGAGTTGCCTAGGATCCAGTCAGTGCCGCATGGATAAGTAGAAAAATAGGGATTTTTGAATTATTTTAAATGCCTAAACTTCAAAAATCCATATCTTTCTCTAGAAAAATCATAACTCTAGAAAAATCATAAAAATAAAACAAAAATACAATCTTGCTCAGTGAATAGAGGAGAATAATGTGGACTAAAGGTGAATTTTATTTTCTTACCCCCTGATTTTTAATTAATTAAATATCCTCTGTGGTATTTTAATTCTCCATGGCTTAAAACATTTCACCATGGCTTAAAATTTCGAGGGTTTGTTCCTCATGACAGAGGCTATGTCTTCTGATTTTTCCAAGGTCAGAGGGCATCTCTATGCTTCTAACCCTAATTTTCAAGCTAAGGTGACCATTTTAGCTTATTTTAATTATATAAATCAAAACATCACTTGAAAAATTATGAGAACAATTTTAGTAGGTTTTTTGTGGTCAAAGAAGTCTAGGAAAAATATTGTGATGCTTTGAATCCTTCTATGAATTTCTGTACTTAGTTAAATGTAAATGCCTTGTATTAATTTGTGTAAGTTAAATACATATAAAAAATTAATAAAATCAACTTGACATTGTTCATAGAAATCATGTCTACCCACTATAAAAATATAAAAATTATTTGACTTAGTCTAGGCACTAAATTGGATTTCGTAAGCAAGCCTTACTTTTTGTATAAAAATAATTATATTGACCTAAATATGCTTAGAAAAATTATGAAAATTATTTTTCGTAGTTCCTTGTAATTAGGGGCATTTTATAAAAACAAAATCCATTTTTGTGAAAATATTTTATTTTTTAAAACATACTTTGAATTAAAATATTTAAAATAATCAAAATTTTCCAAAAAACAAAAAATGATTCAAAATGAGTGGGAATGTCCCCTGATCACTTATAATTCATTAAAACATTTCCCCTAATTTTTCTAAGTAAAAAATAAATCTTAAAGGCTTAAAAAATAAATTTTCATATTTTTCTCACTAAAATAATTATATTAAATAAATTAAAAATCATGAAAATACAAAATTTAATTTTCAGAATTTTCTGAACTTAGAGGTGTCTAATAAAAATATAAAAATAATTTTTGTAATTAAAACACTATTTTATATTTAAATAAATCATGAAAATTGATCTAAATTAAATAGTAGAAATAGAAATTTGATTCAAAAAATCATGAAATTTTGTCTAAGTGTTTGTTTGACCTTAAGAAACCCTAATAATATTTTCCATAAATATAAGTTTTATTTTTGATAATTAAATAAATTAACTTTTGAAAATCCTAATTTCTAAATTTAAATAATTATCTAAATTAAATCAAATTTTGAAAGGTCCACATATCCTCCTCTAACATTTTAATTACTTCATGGACATAACACTTTAAACCCTCAAAGTCATTTGAGTTGTGTTTAAGAGTTATTAGGTGAAGTCCCCCAAGGGCAAGATAGTCATTTTGGACTTTGGTGCCTTAATTAAAATTTAGGGTTAACCAGGGATAAATGGGTAACTTTGATCCTGATAATTGTGTTTAGATGATTGAAATACAATGAGATTATAAGGTAGAAACTTACTCTCCACCTTTGCACAACATCAACAGATAATAACTTCCCCAATCTTCATGACATGGAAGTTAACTAATCTCAAAAATTTTTTTAAGTGAGATGCTTAAGCTAAAAGGAAGATAATTTAATTTCCTTAAGCCCAAAATTGATGATAATGTGATCTTTAAATGAAAATAAATGTTACTTAAATTAAAATCTTAACGTTCACGAAAATCCCCATTGTGATTGTTAAGGGCTTGGTAGTGACCTAGGCTCGATGTCTAAACTCAATTGATTGGATTTAGAAGATGATATGATTGGTGATTATTATTTTAAACACTACAAGCCTAACCTTAATTGTGGACACCACAACCTTAGATCACTTAAACTTGCCTTAGGGGCACTCACTCACATAACTTTTAAATGACACATCAATTGATTAATTGAGTACCCTACCCTTGGGATAATTGAATTGTTATGTTTCATGAAGCAATGGGGTAGCCACACTCTAAACTCAAATGAATATTGGAACATTATGATAAGTTCAAAAATGAACTCAAAATAATTCAAAAGATCTTCAAAATAGTTTAGGGTCATATCTCGGGCAATTTGAAATCTTTTGGATATTTTGAAGAACAAATTGAACTTATCGTACTTTGTCCTAAAATCATATACTAGGATCTTTTGAGATTCAACAAAGTCATAGCTTGGGATTTGGTAACTAAACCTTCATCTACTCATGCAATTTAAATTCCTTGCAATATTATATACACACCTTGCAAATACTGACCTTTCAGGTGGTGGAATGAGAAGACTCACCAGGTACACTTTTACATTAATGGATTTACCTTCTCATACATCTTGTCTTGAGCTTGCATAGTAAACAACGATGACACCCTGCATGAAAACCACTGCTAGGGAGCCACAAAACTAAACTCAAAATCAAAACTAAAATTAATCAAGATAAAATTCACTGCCACAACATTCAAAATATAAGACAACTCAGAATTTAATCACAAACATCACAAAACAATGATTACAACAAACTTAAGACGTCTCTATCGGATGACCGAGAATTCCTCGAAGGAGGTAACCTGCGGTTGCTAACAAGATTTCCCATGGTCTAAATGAAAGTATGGAACTCATTAAGTTGAGTTTAGTAAATTCATTTGTACTAAGTGAATCTGATAGAAAATAGTGGTGTTAGAATGAGGGAACCGTAGGATCCTAAGTGGTGTCGTTCTAATCAACTTCAACATGCCCCATAACATTCAAAGAACTTTAACTATAGGTTCATCTGATTTAACATCTTAAATTGACACAATAGAAAACTTAAACTCATCACGACAAAGAGCTTGGAGCTAGCATGATGGGTAGCACGACCATCTTCAACAACAAAATATGTCTTCCCCAACTAAACCAATTTCCTTCCTTAGAATTAAATAACAAGCCATAGGATTTCGAGGTTGTTTTCTTATGCAACATAAGTCCTCACCCTATCTTTAGGCCTTTGTATAGCTTTGTTGTACAATCTAAGCCCAAACTCATCTTAGGATTTCGAGGTTGTCGTTTGTTACGACCAAAATCCTCACATCTTCCAAGCTATTTGTGTGATTGTTTCTAATGAATGTAAGCCCTAACGAATAAAATTGGCAGGATGAAACACTTAAATAATTTATTGAAAAAATTGAAACCAAACCATATGATAGCTTGGGAAGTCACTGAGGTTCTCCTCTGAATCTATGACGTCCCCTAGTTCTTCCTCCTTTGGACTCTCCAACAAAATGTCCCAAATTTAAACCATTCCCCTTTCACACCTCTTCGTCTGATTTCATTGAAAAATCCTATCCTTTTGAACTCCTTGAAGATAATATTTTCTGATTTTTATCGAGAGTTTTCTTAGGTGGCTTTGGTTATCTAAATGTAATTAACTATAGGGGTTTGCCCCTATAAAAAGTTTGTCCAAACCCAGCTTAATATAAACCCTATTTAATTATTTTTATTTAATAGGGGAACTTGTCGGCAAATATATGGTTTCGTAAGCCAAATTGATGTCATATATTTCTTAGTTTATTTAATCAAGCGTCATCCTCAAGTCTTGTGTTTATCCTTCGGGATAGATATAGGGTTTGAGGTATAGTGCTCTTTCATTTAAACTATGAAAAATATGGGGTCAGTTTGATTTCATATTTTTCTAAAATTATATCTAATATATATATATATAAATTAAACGACTTTCCGAAGCGGGCGACGGGATTTCCATTCCTGCGGCCAACAGTTTCCAATGGGTAACACCTTAACCAAAATAGTACTGACAAGAGCACCATGCACGAATCTGGCGCATCTTGTGCCAAAATTTAAAAATTCGTTGTTTTGGCTCCAAATTTCGTCATTTTTACTACTTTTGCTCCAAATGCCTAAAATTTATATACTTGCAACAAAAATTTAAAAATATCCTTCTTTATAGTGCAATATCATAAAAATAAGCACAAATTAAATACTTAAAACTACAAATTATTTTGGTGTATCAAAATCTCCCAAACTTAAATGTTACTTGTCCTCAAGTGACACTTTTCAAGTGACACTTTTACGACACTTTTACTAAATAAAAGCATATGACTTAGGATAGAGACTAACATAAATCTTCTATACTTAGCGGTCAATTTTAAGATTTAAGAAAACCTTACCTTTCCTTAATAATTATAAAGTTCTATACTTTAAATAGTAAAATTTAAGAAAACTTTTAATAACTTAGATTCAAATTCTAAGTTAAGAGTACTTAGTAATCAATTTTAAGATTTCTGAATCTCTATTTATTTCAAGAAGAATTACAATTTGTGATATCAAAGATATTTAGAATATTCATATGAAAAAGAACTTCATGAAAACTTTACTAAAAATGCTACTAAGAATCCAATATAACATTAGAAAATATAATAAAGCTTTTTCCTTAAGTTGATTTAAATGAAGCCACTTTTTGATTAAGCATCTCCTTAAGCTTCTCCTCACTTATTTTTTTTCTTTTCTTTTATTTTTTTTCTTTTTCTTTTAAGATATTTTCAATCGTTTTCATTTCTTTCTCAAGTGAGAATTACTATATCTGGATAGCCTTTAATAGTTTTGAACTTCATTATCCTCTTCTTAAAGTCAAAACCCTTACCTTTCTTCCCTTTATAAATTCATATCAGTTTATGATTTTCATAAAGTCTCATTCGTTTCTTCTTACATGAAACTCTAAAATTTTTAATACTTGAAAAATATAATTTCTTTTACTTTAAATAGAAAGACTTAGTTTTATCTTATCATATCAAATATTTTTAACTTTAGAATTGACCTTCATTATTAAAACTTTTTACCTAAATTTACCATAACATCATAAACATAAGTACAACCATTTTATGTTTAATCTAAATTTTTCAGGTCATGTTAAATTATTTTTTAAAATATTGTTACTTAAGGAAAAATCAAATTTAGTTTACTTCTTTTTGAAAGAAAATTTTCTTCCCCTTAAACTTAAGTTTTTAGGTATTTTAGAAATATTCTAGCACAAAATTTAGTTGGTGAAAGAAACTAGTAAATGCATGAAAATAAAAAATAACATGTAGAGGATTTCTGACTTTGAAACTGGGTTCTGGTATGCTGCAGGTAGTAACTTTATAAATACACACATACTTTAAAGCATTTAATGAAATATAATATATTCTAAAGAATTTGTTGAGAATTAAAAATTGAAATAAGAAATGAAAATACTAAAAAATGCATAAAAAGTAAAAATCTACAGTTACTATTAAAATATTAAATCCATAACACAAAAAAAAGTTTTTACTACAACAATTTCAAATGCCAACCAAATAACATTCAAACAACATACAAACAAAAAATCAACCAAACAAATAAACTAACTCCTAAAAATATTAATATTCATCACCTTCCTCATCATCATCATCATCATCATCATCATCCATCATCATCTTCTTCTTCTTCATCATCTTCATCATGAATAGGAGCATAAGGAGTGAACCTGGGGCAAGTAACAAATTCTACATTATATTCACCCCTAAGCTATCTCTCCATAGCATCCTCAAAAGCTATGTTATGTTGAAATCTTCTCTGCTTATACTCATCATTATAAGCATTTGTCGCTCCAATATCTTCAATTCGGTTCTGAATATTTACTATATCCAATTGTTGAATGAAGAGTTGGTCCAAAATGTTTTCGAGTGATAAAGGGCGAGAAGTAGATGCCCCTGCAACAGATGTAGAGTGTCTATCGCTTCTTCCTCCCTAGATTCAAAAAATGACTCAACTCTTTGAATCATATGCTTCCCAATAGGATTTTTTGGTTGTAATCTTTCTTCATTTCTATGGGACTCTACTCCTAATTGCTCATAAAGAGTGAAAATCAGGGCTGGGTAACCCAAACCACTAGTTGTAAAGCTCTTAGCTATGCTTCGTGCATGATGAACTACAAGAGCGCCAATATCTATTGCTTTCATGTTCTAAATGCAACAGTTCAATACAGCTCTATCCTTCGCTACATCGATCAGATGATTTGTTGGTAGTAATTTAACAGAAATGAAGTGGTTTCATACCTTTGAGTGAATAGTCAACATGGAAGCAGAGAAGTTAATTATCTTATTATTTTTAATCCTCCATTCTCCTCTTCCATCTGTCAAAAAGGTGATCACTTCATCCAGTGATGAATCAGTCATCACGAATGCAGTGTATCATCATGAAATACATTCCTCAACCCATAAAAAGCATTGATCCTTTCTGCAGTATATTCAACTTGCTTACCTCTCACAAGGATGTGATCATTTTATCTGAATCTCAAGTTGGCGTAAAACTCTCGAATCATCGGCACAATTGTTGCTGCAGTGAAGTAGCAAAACCGTTCCCAATTTCTGGCAAGGATCAACCTCTCGATCTCGCCACCCGGGTTAGGAAATGCTCATTCATGGATCAATCTTCTCGATTCTATTTGAGTGTTATAATGGTGTTGGGTCTTCAAATTAACAAATCTTCATGCATCAAAATCATCTGACGGCCTTCCTCTCTTCACTCGTGGAGCCCTTTGAAATTCTACCAAAATCTAAATAAACTCCAAATAAATTACAAAATAAAAAATCTACCTCCCCAAGTAAGATTGTTTGGTAAGAAATTTTCCACCATGAGTTTTCTTCAAGCTTTTTCATCAAAAATCCCATATTTAATATTTTACATAATGTAGAAAAAATCCATTGTGAAAATAAAAAATTTGAAGTTAAAGTAAAGCTCTTACCAAGAGAAGATGAAATATAAGATTTTTAGCCTCCGAAATATTCTCTATCGCGCTCAATGTGGAGCCCTAAGTCAAGGTTTAGAGCTAGAAGATGACCCAAGCATTAAAAATGGAGTTTTACTGTGCGATTTCACGATTTTTTTAGGCAATCTGGCGATTTCAGGAATTTGGCGCATCTTGCGCAAAATCTGGCGCATCATGTGTCAAATCTCTGTAAATCATCATGTGCCAACTCTCTGTAAACCGGCGCATCTTGCGCCAACGTCTTAATTTTTCCATATTTCATTTTCTGTGAAAATCTGCTCAATACCTCTTTATGTATACCTTTAATTAACTCAAATGAATTTTTATAAGCATTATTAAACATTACGCTAAAATCAATCTTTTACAAACATTACAAAACTCACTTTTATAAATAAAATCTGCGCTACTACAAACTAACAATTTTCAAGCCAACAAACTCTAATTCAGTTTCCAAAGCAAACCAAACCATTCTAACACTGAAATCTAAACATCAAAATACCAAACTCAAAAATACCAAACTCACATCAAAATACCAAACTCAAACATAGATAAAGTTCAACAATAAAAGTAAATGCAATCCAACATAACAAACAATTAAAAAAATTAGTATTAAACAAAATGTTTCATGCATAGATTAAGTTCAGGCTTCTTCTTCGCTCTCGTCTTCCTGGATATCTCCCTGTTGACCGACCTCACTTTTGGTTGAGACACTTTTGGTTGAGATCTAGTTTTTTCTCTTTAGTAGCCTAGGGTCTAGCCATAGGTCTTTTCTATTGACTATTCCTAGAAAACTAGAATAGGAACCCTCACTATTAGAAATTATACTCTCTTCTTTGCTCAACTTGAAGTTCCACATATTGGTTATAACCGCTAGCATGTAGTAGATGGGGTAACTATGAAAGAGCTCAAGGAGAGTCCCCTTAGGACTGTCTCACCTTAGGGTTAACCTTGGGTACTGGTCTGGAGCTATTTCACTCACTTGCACTCACTCTCACCAACAATCACTCACAAACCTAAACTTAAAACTTATTAATTTTCATTCCTTGATTATTTGGGAGACTCATGTAGATGGTGTAGATGGTCCCCTAAATCCTGGTCCCCTAAATCCTCTAGCCCTAGGCTAAGGTTTAGCTAAGACCAGTACATAAATAACCCAAATGGGATTTCTACTGGTCCATGGTTTATTTATGATGGTTACCACCCCAATTCTACCAAAGATACCCAATTTGGCCTTTTGCCCCGAAACTTCCCCAAATTACATAAGTACCCTTGAAACCCAAAATTTGGCCAAAATTCCCAAATTTACCCAAAATACCCAAATTTGTTCAAAAATCATTTCAAACCTTTTGAAAATACCCAAATCACCCAAATTCAACAAAAATTGCCAAATTACCAAAATACCCTTCCCTAGCCCAAAATTCCAAAAATTCCCAAAAATTTCAAAACCTTCCAAATATTCCCAATTTCATTTTTTTCACTATCAGATGACCCAATTTTGACCAATTTGACCATTTTGTCCCAAACCCCCAAATTACCTTTAAAGGCCCAATTTTCTCGAATTCACCTTAAATGTCCATCAATTTGGCCCAAATTT
The DNA here is from genome assembly GCF_001263595.1 of Phalaenopsis equestris. Classification (NCBI taxonomy): domain Eukaryota; kingdom Viridiplantae; phylum Streptophyta; class Magnoliopsida; order Asparagales; family Orchidaceae; genus Phalaenopsis; species Phalaenopsis equestris. The sequence continues at coordinate 163,297 of NW_018231074.1, read as the reverse complement.
CCCCCAATTTAAATCATAAAATTAAATTCACCTTCCATGTGACCAATTTAAACCAAATCCAAGCTCAATTTGCCCATGCTTTGAGCCCAATTTTTATCTGAGGCAAACCCCCAATTTTGGCCACATGACCTAATCTCACCAAATTAAACCCATAGCCCACTAAATTTGGCACAATTTATGTTGAAAACTCTTCATAAAATTCCTAAATATCAAACTTGACCTTAAATTGGCCTTGGTGAAGCCTCAAATTCATTTAATTTTAACCTACTCAAAAGTCAATTTCATTTAATTTCAACCTAAGTCTTTTACCCCAAATTGGTTATGCCTCCAAATTTCACTAAATTGATTGCCTTAGCCCCAAAATTTCCAGTCCATTCCTTGATATAAAATCTTCATAGCATCTCCCCTGATCATTTGGACCATTTAATTGAGCCAAATTCCAAGCCTAGCCCAATCTAGACCCAAGTCTAGCCCAACATGCCCAAATTCACTAAAACACTAAAATCCAAAATCCTTCAAATTGACCTTCCAATTGAACTCAAACTTCCTTCAATCCTCCACCAAAAATGTTCATTATAATCATCTACATCAAATGCATCAATCAATTGGGCAAATTAACATGCCTAGCCTAGCCTAAACCCAATTTTTGTTCATTTGCACCAATTTGGACTCATGCACCAAAATTGACCTAGACATCCTACGGTTAGCGATTAAATGTTATGGGGGATGTTAAAAATGATTAGAACCACACCGATTCAATCCTACGGTTCCCTCATTTTTAACATCCCCCATAACATTTAAAGAACTATAACCACCTGATTTGACATCATAAGTGGACACCTTAAAAAGCTTAAACTCGTCACGACAAGGAGCTTGTAGTTAGCGTGGTGGGCAGCACGCCATCTTCAACAACAAAACCTATCTTCCCCAACTAAACATTTCCTTCCTTGGAATTAAATAACCAAACCCTAAGATTTTGAGGTAGTCTGCTTATGCAACATAAATCCTCACCTTATCTTTAGGCCTTTGTACAGCTCTATGTACAGCTCTTTGTACAGCTCTATTGTACAATCTAAGCCCTAACTCTTCTTAGGATTCCAAGGTTGTCGTCCTTCACGACCTAAATCCTCACATCATTCAGTCATTTGTGTGATCGTTTCACACGAATGTAAGCCCTAACAAATAAAATTAGCAGGATGAAACCAGGATGAAACTCCTAACAAATAAAATTAGCAGGATGAAACTCCTAAATATTTCTCCTCAATAGGATAGCCAAACATTAGGATAGCTTGGGAAGTCATTGAGGTTCTCCCCCGGATCTATGACATCCTCTAGTTCTTCCTCCTTTGGACTCTGCAATAAATGTTCTAAATTTGAACCATTCCCATTTCACACCTCTTTGTCCGATCTCGTTGTAAAGTCTTGTCCTTTAAAATCCTCGAAGATAAAATTTCCTGATTTTTATCGAGAGTTTTCTTAGATGACTATCGAGAGTTGATTTTTATCGAGAGTTTTCTTAGATGACTTCAATCATTTAAGATGTAATTAACTATAAGGGCTTGCCCTTATAGGAAACTCGTTCGAACCCAGATTAATATAAACCCTATTTAGTTTTTTCATATTAAATAGGTACAACGCTCTTTCATTTAAACTATGAAAAATATGAGGTTAGTTTGCTTTCATAATTTTCTAAACTTAAATCTATACGTAAATGAAAATGTCCTTCCAAAGCGGGTGACAGGATTTCGATTCTGGTGACCGACAGCTTCTTACTGGAAACTCATCAAACAAAATACTGCCGACACTCCCATAGATTGATAGTGCTCATAGAAGTTGTAGGAGGGTCAATAAGGAAACTCATCAGTTGAATCCTCCCCAATCCAAGCATGTTTCTTGAACATACATACCAACATACCTTTCTTGAACATACATACCAAACCATCTTTAATATGACCAGTATGCTCAAAATGTTCTTTAAGTCTCCAATCCAAGTGATCCAACATTTCGGAAATTTTCCCAATTGCATGCATAAGATTTTGCACATCTTTCTCTATCTCCTCGATCCTTTTCACAAGTGTGTTCAAACTGAAGTAAGGCTAAAAGGCTGAAGTAAGGCTAAATAGGTGATGAATTCTGGGATGCTTGATCCATCAGTACATTCATATCATTTTCATCTCCCATTCCAATACAGTTGCAATAGACTTCTGAATCCATTTCCTTCCAAGGAAGAAGCACTTTTTCCCAACTCTCATAAGGTACTTGTGATTGACAACATAGTAGGAAAATAGTGGATGCATTATGGATGTTCAAGTCCAGTTGCAGATCCATTAACAATCAAATGCAAAACTAATTTCACAATGATTGCTCCAATATCAACAGGTTTTCCAGTTTGAATACATTAATTCATAATAACACCCTCCTTAGTTACCTTACTGATTTTCATAGTATGAAGAAATTTCAATGCAATAAAGAAGTTTCATGCCTTAGAATAGGATTTAAAAATGATGATAAGAACGACTGAAAATTTTCCATTATCTCTGGCCTCCCAATTCGCATCTTCATCTGTAATGTATCAATAGAGTTCATTCATATTATCTCTCGTAGGGGTAAAATTTGTGTAATGGAAAATAGACACATAGACACATTTTCAATCACTTTCAATCACAAACATCTCATTTATTCCTGAAGGAGTGAATTGCACAAACCTTCCTCGCACATAACAATCCCTTGGTTGATTCCATGTAGATTTGCACAAAACTCTTTCACCACAAAGACAACTACGGCGGCAGTAGTGTATCAAAACACTTCTCAACGTCTCTACACAATAATCTCTTCCACTCAAGTATACTCTGTATTGAATCCTCGACTCACAATCCCCTTTCTTTGATTAGCCTCTTCTTCACTAGAACACATTCATGCAACTTCTGCGTATCAAAACTGATGAACTTTCTCCAGTTGAAAATTTCAAATCTAGTAGAATTTTTAGAGTGGGACGCCTTTAAAGTTGAAATCTAGTCATTCTTCCCTCGTTTTCCTCCCTAAAATGGACTTCTGAATCAGTTTTTAGGAGTTATAAGGAGAAGAATCCACCAAAAACCGCCTTTTGAAACATTTTAATTCATTTCCGTCGATGCACTGCATCATGCGCCAATTCTAGAACATTATGTGCTAGCTCTCTGGAATGTGGCGCATCATGCGCTAGTTCCAAAAAATTCACATCTTCAATTTTGATTAAAAAAATTCTCAATTCTTCCAATAAAATTAGGTAAAAAAAAGAAACTTTGTTATTTTCTCAATTTCAAATTTCTCAATTCACGGACTCTATGAAAAAACAAATATAAATATACATAAAAAATTCCGATTAAAAACTCTAAAGCAAAATAAACAATGATCCTCTCACAAAGAGCTTGGTTTAATGTCGTGAGCTCGACATTCCAGTCTTTAAACATTACGGTCTCTTTAAGAACTTATTTTTGTCCATCAAAATATGGTTTTAATCTATGTCCATTTACTTTAAATATCCTTCCAGTCTTAGGATATTCAATATTAACAGCTCCATGAGGATAGACTCTTACAACTTTGAATGGCCCTTTCCACCTAAGCTTCAGTTTTCTAGGAAATAATTCAATCTTATATTGTATAATAAAATTTCCTGCCCATGTTCAAATTCCTTTTTATTATCTTTCGATCATGTCATTCTTTCATCATTTCCTTATAAATCCTAGCATTATTGTAAGATTCATTTCTAATTTCTTCAAGCTCATTCAATTGCAATAATCTTTTCTAACCAGTTTCTTTCAAATTGAAATTAAATTCCTTTATAGCCCATTAGGTTTTATGCTCCAACTCTACTAGTAAGTGATAAGTCTTCCCAAAAATTAACCTGTAAGGGGACATATCTATAGGTGTCTTATAAGTTGTCCTATGTGACCATAATGTCATATCTAATCTAGCAGACCAATTCATTTTACTAGTTTTTACAGTTTTTTTTCCAAAATTCTCTTAATTTCATGATTAGATACTTTTGCTAACCCACTAGTATAGGGATGATAAGCAGTTGCAATTTTATGCATTATATGATTTTATGCATTATATGTTTTCTACCAATCTTGTAATTGTTGCATTTCTAAAATGAGATCCTCCATCGATAATGATTACTCTAGGCATTCCATATCTTGTAAAAATATTTTTAATTAAAAATATTGAAACACTCTGAGCATCTCATCGTCTCATTAATAAATCTTTGCATTGTTTATATAAACAAGGGTTACACCAAAAGTAAAGTTTTCATCTTGAATTAATTTCTTTTCCTTTTGTTTTGTTAATCCATATGGAAAATTACCACTAACAATATAATTTACAACATCAACATACCAAGGTATTTCCCATCCTTTTACAGCATACAGTTGTTCATCAGGAAAAGTTTCATTAATTTTTTTTTCCATCTCAACTATTTCTTTATGTTCTAGCCTAGATAGATGATCAGCAATTTGATTATCAATCCCTTTCCTAGCAACTACTAAAAAATCTAACACTTGCATCAGAAGTACCCATCTAATTAATCTTGGTTTCACATCCTTCTTTTGCATCAAATATTTAATAGCCGACTAGTCAGTATGCACAACACATTTAGCTCCAATCAGATAACTTAAACTTATCAAAAGCATACACAATGGCTAATAACTCTCTTTCAGTGGTGGTGTAGTTAATCTGAGCATCATTAAGATTCTTACTAGCATAGTATAACTTTAAAAATCTTATCATATCTCTGCCCTAAAGCAACTCCAATTGTATAATCACTAGCATCACACATTAATTCAAAAGGTTTATCCCAATCAGGTGTAACAATTATAGGCGTGGTGATCAATTTTTCCTTTAAAGTTTCAAAGGCTTTAAGGCAATCTTGGTTGAAATCAAATTTTATATCTTTTTCCAGAAGTTAGCATAAAGGCTTAGTAATTTTTGAAAAATCTTTAATATATCGCCTGTAAAATCTAGCATGTCCTAACAAGCTCCTAACTCTGCTTAAATTAGTAGGCAAAGGTAAGTTTGATATAACCTAAATTTTTTAAGGATCTACTTCTAAGCCTTTTTTTGAAATTTTCTACCCATGCACAATTCCTCCTAAAATCATAAATTGAATTTTTTTCTCAGTTCAATACGAGATTAGTCTTTTCACATTCGTCAAGAACTTTCTCTAATTGATTTAGACATATTTTAAATTATGTTCCAAACACAGAAAAATAGTCCATAAATACTTCAATCCCTTTTTGAATTAAATCACTGAAAATTGACATCACAGTTAAAATATTGCAAGTACATTACATAAATATTGCAAGTACATTACATAATCCAAAGGGCATTCGCCGAAAAGCAAAAGTTCGATAAGGACTAGTAAATATTTTTTCTTCATGATCCTCTGGAGCTATAGGTATTTGATGATAACCATTATATCCATCTAGAAAATAAAAATATCAGTACCCAGCCAGCCTATCCAACATCTGGTCCAAAAAGGGTAAATGAAAATGATTCTTCCTAGTGGTAGAATTTAGTTTTTTATAGTTTATGCAGATTCACCATCCAGTGGCTTGTCTTATTGCAATTAATTCATTATTCTCATTTGTCACTACAGTCACTTCTCCTTTCTTTGGAACACAGTGAATTAGACTTACCCAAGCTTTGTCTGAAATAGGATATATTATTCCAACATCAAATCATTTTAAAATCTCTTTCTTGACAACTTCTTTCATTGTAGGATTCAATCTCCTTTGAGAATCAGCTCTTGATTCATGTTGATCTTCCAATAAAATTCTATGCATACAAATTGAAGGATTTATTCCTTTAATATCAGCTAATGTCCATCCAAAGGCTTTCTTATATATTTTTAAAGTTTCCAACATCTGTTGTTCTTGCTTATCAGTTAATTTTGATGATACTATAACAGGTAATGTAGATAATCTCTTAAGAATGCATACTTAAAATGTGTAGGAAGTGTTTTCAGCTCTAGTTTAGGAGGTTCTCAATAGATGAAATCAAATTCTTCTTACTTTTTTTAGGATCAAACATTTCAATTTTTCCTCGAACATAATCCAAATATTTTTTACTCACTTACGTAGATTCATCTTGAATTTTATCCTCATCTTGATATTCCTCATATTCCTTTTAAAATTCCCTTTGAAATGTCTTTTTGAAATATTAATGGCTTAGATATTCATTAATATCCATTATAAAGCATTCAATCTCTTGCTCTTTTGCAGGGTATCTCATTGATTTTGCAATATAAAAGGTAACCTCTTGATCACTAACTCTCAAAGTTAGTTCTCCTTTCGCACATCTACCAATACTCTTCCTGTTGTAAGGAATGGTCTTCCTAAAATGTTAGTAATTTCTTTATCTTCCTCCATATTTAAAATAATAAAGTCCACAGGAAAGATAATTTTATCAACTTTTACCAAAACATTATCTATAACTCCTTTAGGATAGGTAATCAAACGATCAACTAACTGAAGAGCTACAGTTGTAGGTGAATTATCTCCTAAGCCGAACCTTATGAGAATTGATAACAACATAAGACTAATACTGGCTCCTAAATCAAATTCCTAAATCAAAATACTGGCTCCTAAATCAAATAAAGCTTTTCCAAAAAATCTTTTGCCAATAGCACAAGGAATTGTAAGACTTCTAGGATCTTTAAGTTTTTCGGGAAGTTTTTTATGAACTATAGCGCTACACTCTTCACTGAGTGCAACAAGCTCATTTTCTACAAAATTTTTTTCTTATTAAGTATAACCTTTATGAACTTCACATAGCTTGGCATTTGTTCCAAAGCTTCAATAAATGGAATGTTTATCATTAATTTCCTCAATACTTCTAAAATTTTTTAAAATTGTTAAAAATTGATTATGTCTATATTTCTGCTTCAATCTTTGAGGAAATGGAGGTAGTGGTCTTTATATAGTGATTTTCTTTGGTTTAATAGGACACTCTCAATCAAAATGAAAACTTCACTAGAATTTTTGTTTTCCACCTCATCTTTTTCAACTTCAACTTCCACTTCTTTTTTAACTCTATTTTATAATTCTTTTCCACTTCTACGTTGAATAAACTTAATGTGCTCTTTTTTCTAATCTTTAAGATTTAATTCAACATTATTAGGCAACGTTCTTGAAGGTCTATTGCTAAGTGTGGTAACAATACATCCCAATTGATTTTCTATGTTTATAATTGCAGCTCATTGACTTTGTAATTGACTCCCAATTTATAATATCAATTCATCCATTAACAAATTTTTCTCCTTACTCTGCGAATTATTAAAACTTGGAGGGCGATAAGGTTTATAAGTTAGATTTCCTTGATTATTGGAGATTCCCAATTGGTTCGCAATATTGTTTCCCCATTGTTTCCCCATTGCGGATTTACCATTGCGGATTTACAGTATTAGAATTAATGTTACTCCAACTAAAATTTGGATGATTCTTCCAACCGAGATTATAATAATTGGCATAAGGTTTATTTGAATGATTATTTATTGCAATTAAGGTCTCATAAGAAGATTGAGATTCTATCGTTTGTCCCAATGAGTTATCCTCAAGCATAGGTGACATCTAAGAATAATTCATTCTATATTGATCTATCTTCTTTGATATAGCAGCTATTTGTGCAACTAACATAGATATTGCATCATAATCATGAAAATTGGATACTTCTTTTTGATTTATGATATGCCTAAAAAATAACTACTTTTTCATATATATTTTATGCTTAATTTTAATGATTTTTAATTATATTAAACTTTAAAGGAATATATTTTGCATATTATTGGTTTCACGGACAAGAAATGGAGTTTTAGAAAAAAATAAGAAAAAATGGTGCAATTTAGAGCAGAAATAAACAAGAAAGAAAATTTTATCCTGACCCATTTTTATATGTCTTTCTATGCTTAATCTCTTTTACATTTCCCACATATTTTTGAATGAAATTACACTTTAAATAAAGGTTGTTTTTATGCTAATTTGTAGGTCTATCTGTTAGGAATGCAACACAACTCAAATGGGGGGAAATGAAGCTAAAACGGAGCCAAACGAAGCAAAATGATGGAGTTGTGGAGGGTGGGCGCTGACGGCACCAAAACCGGCGCCAACAGCGTTAGAGTGTAGAAAGCAATGTGAAAATGGCACCGACAACACCCAAAATGGAGCCGACAGCGCCCGAGACACTTTGGATGTGAATTTGGGCTAATTTCTAGAAGATTCAATATATTTGGACGCACTTTTTGGAAGGTTTCTTGAGGCATCTCTTGAGAAATTAGTTCTCACACTATAATAAAGTGCTTTTATGTCAGAAAAAGTGGTGTGTGTGAGGGAAAAAATGTGGAGAATGTTTAGAGATCTTAGTATAGGAGTAGAAATGTAGATTTCTACCTTTTTGGAGAGATTAGTGAGGGGATTTTGAGAGAATCTGTAAGGGAATGTTCCAGCATTGCATGAATCAGCGGGAGATTTTGTGGGAGAGATTTTCATGTTTCTTTCAAGGGGAAAAATCTAAGTATTGTGGTCTTCATTATCTTATGATTTTGTAAACACTTATCTAATGGATTTATTTTGATGTAATGAAGTTTTTCATTGTGTTTTCTTCGTGCTTTGTGATGTGTTTCTCTTACTCTTTCTTCTTTATTGGTAATAATGACACGAGAAGATTATGTTGTTATCTTCTTTTTACTTTTCTTTTACAATGAGTAGGATTCATGTTTAGGAAATTGAGATGCATTCTTGAAGAAGTTTTAATTATAAATATGATGATTTTTACTTGCACTTCATTTACATTACAATAAGGGCCGGTTGTAGTGTCAAAATTCGTTGTAATTGCAATGAGACCCGAGATGGCTATGTAATTCTCAACAAAGTGGAGCCACATTCAAATTCCATGGATGGAGAAGCTTATGGGGGTTGATAGAAAATAAATAGGGAAATATATATATTGTTGGGCATAGAATTGGAGATTTTAGGCTAAAATCCCCAGTTTGGTCTTAGAGTTTAAGAACTAAAGCGAGTATTAGCCTTCAGGGGAAGGAAAGTAAGAGCTCTGGAGTGAGAGCCAGTATCATCCTAGCCTAACCACGGATTTAGGGACTAAACCTGAGATTAGCCAATGATTTTCGATAACACTGAATCAAGGTAGAGAATTAAAATGTCTTCTATTTGGCACATACAATATTTAATGTATCTCATTCCTTTACGTTATCCAATTCACTACATAAGAATGGTAGTTTTTAACATCTTAAAATTCTCCAAACCAATTCATCCAGAAAGAGTTATCTTTAGAATTAATATTTACATTTAGGAATAGTTATTATTCTTACATTTAACATTCACATTTAGAAGTAGTAGCTAGATAAAACACCATTCTAATTGACATTCCAAACTAAAAACTAAGGACTAATAGCAGTACACTAGAATTTGACTAAGGATATCTTTCCTTGCTTCCTCGTTGGATTAATATTCGGGGCTTAATCAAAAAATCCTATATTACTTGAAGCAATACATGCACTTGCATAGAACCCATGGTGTGTGAACTATTAGCTATATTTTATAATATTTCAATTTTGCATATTAGCTGCTAAATATAGATTGGGTCAAGTTTTTGGTCGTCTTTTGAAAGCTAAATTATTACGTAATTACGGGTCAGGTCAAGTTTTTGGCGCCGACTCAAAGGAATTGAATTGACATAAAACACGCACAAAAACAACACACGCAAGGGACACATCAAGTTTTTTGCGCCGTTGGCGGGGAAGCTTCGGTAAGAAATTTAAGAGAATTTTAGTTGAAGTAATTAGACTTAAGCTTGGAAAACTGTAGTGCCGTAAAAAACTATTTTTATGTGTAAAGTTTTTTTTTGTATGAAGAAGTGTTGTGAAAAACTATTTGTGTCAAAAAATAAGGCGTTTGTGAAAATATTTTTTTGTGTTGAATGTATCATTTGTTTTATTTGTTTATTTGTTATTGTATTGTTTGTTATGTTGTGTATGCAAAATAAAGGATCCGTAGGACTTGTGCCTTATGATCCTAAGTTAAAAAAAGAAAAAAAATAAAAAATAGAAAGGACTTGAAGAACTCGAAATGGAAATGAAAAACATTCAAAATAATAACTTAGAATCATCATAAATCTTTGTGGGATTATATAAATCCTACGACAGATGAAATTCAGTTAATTATACAAACCTCTGTTGTAGAAATTGACTCATTTGAAATAAATCCAAATATTATCCAAATGGTGCAGAACAACAGTTTGGGGGAGCTTCTTCGGAGGATCCCTATTTACACTTATCTAGTTTTCTAAAATTTTGTGCTACATTTCATTATAATGGCATGTCAGATGGTGTTGTTAGACTAAGATGTTGTTAGACTAAGGCTTTTTCCTTCTCACTAAGGGATAAGGCTGAAATGTGGTTATACGCATTAGCACGTGGCTCTATTAAGAATTGGGAGGAGTTAACTTAGAAATTCCTACTAAGTTTTTTCCACCTTCAAGTACTACTAAACTTATAAATGAATTATCTCATTTCGTCAGTATGAACGGGAAGGGTAATTAATATACGAAGCTTGGGAAAGATTTATGAAACTCCTAAGAAAGTTTTCACACTATGCTCTGCTTCATTGATTAATCATTCAAACATTTTACAATGGGTTAGTAAAATCCTTTAGGTTTAGAATTGACGCTGCCGCTGGTGGATCATTAATTTTAAAACCATTTAATAAAGTATATGTTTTAATTGAAGAAATGGCTACAAATGAATTTCAACGGCCCTCTGCTAGGGCAAATCCTAAAAAGGTAGCCGGTGTTCATGATACAAATGCGATTGTAACTCTTGCATCTCAGATTGCTGCAATATCAAGGAAGTTGGACCAATTTGGAATGAACCAGCCTCAATTTACTGTAGTAAGTGAGGAAAGTTCATTAGGGCATATGATTGATTCTAACTTGTCATATGAGACTTTAAATACCATAAACAACTCGTATTCTAACTTTTACAACCTAGGTTAGAAGAACCATCCTAAGTTTAACTGGAATCACACTACTTAGGGTGGAAACCGACAACGAGAAAATAATCATGCAAATCCTAATGGAAGTTGGAATAAACAGGAGAACACAAATTATAGACCTTCATATTCGCTGGACTCTAACAATGATTGAAAATTTAAGGATAAGAAGATATCTATAGAAGATGTAGTATTGTAAATGGGAAACAAGTTGTAAAGTCAAGATGCTGCGATTAGAAACATAGAGAATCAACTGGGACAAATTGCTAATAAATTGCTAATTCACTTAACAAATTGCTAATTCACTTAACAATATACCCCAAGGAGCACTTCATAGCAACACTGAGATCAACCTTAAAGAGAAGAATAATGAATAGGAGAAGTTGTCCAATTGTCCAATTAAGAAGGAGTTGTCCAATTAAGAAGGGGAAGAGAGATAGAGGATGTCGTTAGAAAAGAGAAAGAAATTGTGAGAGAAACAAAGGAAACTAGAAGATCTGAAGAACGCGTTTCTAAGTGTCTGAAAATAATAATATCTCCAACTAAAATCAATTTAGAAAGACCACCACCTCCATTTCCTCAATGACTTAGACATCATGAGTTGTATAAAAAATTTTCAAAGTTCATGGAAATACTTAAGAAGTTAACGATAAATATTCCTTTTGCTGAAGCTTTGGAGCAAACTCCAAGTTATAAAAAGTTTATGAATGAGATATTAAATAAGAAAATACAATTTGGGGATTACGAGATAGTTGCACTAAGTGAGGAGTGCAACGCTATACTTCAAAAAAAGCTTCTTCAGAAACTTAAATATCCTTATATCTTTACAATTCATTATGCATTTGGAGAAAGATTATGTGAAAAAATTTATGTGATTTAGGAGCGATCGTTAATGTGATGCCTCTATCTATATTTAGAAGGTTAGGTTTAGCCGATATTTCTCCCACTACTGTAACGCTTCAATTAGCTGATCGATTTATCATTTGTCCAAAAGGGGTTATAGAAGACGTGCTTGTTAAAGTGGATAAATTTATCTTTCCTAAAATTTATCTTTCCTATGGTTCCTATGGAATTTATTGTATTAGACATGGAGGAAGATAAAGAAAATCCCATCATTTTGTTGAGACCTTTTCTTGTTATTGGACAAGCTATGATAGATGTGCAAAAAGAAGAGTTGACTATGAATATTAATGACTAGTAAGTCACTTTTGATGTGTTAAGGACTATGAAATATCCAGCTGAGAGAAAAGATGATGATTGTTTTCCGATGGATAAAATTGATTATCCAAGTAAATACGATTTCCAAAAAAGTTTTGAGAGTAAGTTATCATATGAGATTGAAATGGAGATTTATGATGAGTCTAAAATGTTGTTTAAAGAAAACAGTATGTATGTTCAAGAGAGGTGTGATATGATGGACGTTACCTAAAATAGTAAACTTTTAATTTCATCTGTTGAAATATCTCAAGAACTTAAAATTAATATACCCCATAAAATTTTAAAGCCTACATATTTATAGAATTCATTTACACCACCAGTCTTTATATCTTCATATTCGACTCAATAACAATATGAACCAGAATTGAATGATGAAATCAGTAAAAAATCTCCTATGAAAGACTTAATCAAAATCACAGAATGGCATATTCAGTGATATACAGACAAAATGAATAAGATTTTGATGCTAGGAAAAATTATTAATGTAATTAACAGTTACCACCAAGAGATTTTACCTAGTGACTCTGAGATAAACCCTAAGGAGATGAATGATGAGCAAGAGATGAATGATGAGCAATTTTGATGAGCAATTTTAAATTATTGAACTGATATTTAGAAGGGAATTCGAGGATATGTTTCAAAAGAACTTTGAGTTGAGTGATGAGGATAACGATATTGAAAGAGCAGTGGAAGAAATTCCTAAGGAATTAGAAAGATATATAGAAAGACCACCTCCACCATTTACTCAATACCAAGCAAGGGCAAGGGGAAGAATTAGAAGATAACTTGAAAGACAAAAGTAACCTAGAAGAATTTGATCCCAAATCTAAATTATCTAGAGAGAATCTGATCCAAAATTTGGGAGATCATGAAGTATCATCTAAAGATCAATTTCTTATAAATTTCAAGGATGATATTAATACAAAAATTTAGAAAATTACTAGAAGAATGTTGGATCTAAAAAAAAAATATGAGGAACAAGGATATGAGTCAATCTAAAAAGGAAGAGCTGAAAGAAAAATTTAAATTTGAGGACTTTGTAGGAATCCCTAGATCTGGAAAAGATTGGGATTGATCAAGGATTACTTAAATGGAATTTTGATCCAGGTGGAATAATTTATCAGGCTGACGATGTTAAACAAAGCACTTTTTGGGAGACAACCCATAGTTATTGATACACCAAAAATATATGCATTTTTATACCCATATTTTATACTCATTTTTGGTGATATTGTACTTTAATGAAAGTTATTTTTTTGTTTTATTGCAGGTTGTTAATTTTTAGGACTTGGAGCAAAAAGAATGAAATTTGGAGTCAAAATGGAGAACATGGAAAAATTGTTCAGTGTCAATGACACCATTTAAGAGGGAAGACGAATTAAATTAAATGGCCTCTGGCGCTAGAATGGGTGCCTACTGCGCCAATGTCGGTGCAGACCCTGTTTCTAGAAGATTCGATGAATTTGGATGCTTTTTGAAGAGTTTTTGGATACACTTATTGGAGAATCGGCCCTAGGCTCTATTCAGAGCCAAAATTGATCAGAAAACTCGCTCTCTTTCGTCTCTTTCAGCCATCCATCGCCCCTTCTTGTCACTTTACGTCATTCCATGCCATTCTACACCATTAGTTAGTTATTTTCGTTATACTTTTGAGCTTTTGGTGGTGAGTTTAAGTGTAAATTCTTCTATAAGAAGTGTTAGAAAGGAAGAAAAGTGTGAGATTTCTTCTTCCTACATTTCCTAAGAGAGGCTACAAGGGATTTGTTTTGAGAAAGAGTTTCAGATAAGTGTTGTTTCAGATAAGTGTTAGTTTCAGATAAGTGTTATTTGTTTTCTTTTTTTTTTTTAACTTATTTTTATATATGAAATTTTTGTTTTGATGTATCTTTCTCCTGAATTTTGAGTAGTTTCCTTTATTTTTCTCCCTACTTTGAGATTTGGTGAAATGAAGAGATAATTTGGATGTGCCAATGTTAAAATTTAAAATAAATTGTGATGGCTTTTCAACTCCGGTCTTAATTTACTTTTCGATATGGCCAATTGAATTTTTTAAGTTTTTTTGTGAAACATATAATCCGAGAAATGGAGTATGAGTTCTAAAATAGAGTGAGAATCACATTTAACTGAGAATCACATTTAACGTGAGAATCACATTTAACTCCATGAAGGAGTATTTCGTTCATGGAATTAAGTGGAAAAAAAAAGAGAAATATACTTCGTTGGTGTAGAATTGGAGATTTTTAAGGTGAGAGACTAAAAATCCTCAATTCAAACATAGTGTTTAAAAACTAAAGCGAGAGTTAGCCTTCAAGAGAAGGGAAGTGGGGGCTCTAGAGTGAGAGCCAGTATTCTCCTAGCCTAGCCACTTATTTAGGGACTAAACCTAAGATTAGCCAATGATTTTCTATAACCCTGAATTTGAGTAGAGAATTAAAATTTCTCCTATTTGGCACAATACATATTTAAACCATTTATCACATCTCATTTCACCAAAAACTTATTCTAGTGCGAAAGATGCTTTTTCATATAAGAAAACTTCATCACGTAAACATAGTTTAGTAGTTACTATTCTAAAACTTTACATTTAAATTCTGCTAGTAGTTAATAATTTAGGTTTTATTGTATCTTAAACATTTAAAATTAATGACAGTAATTTCATTTTATTTTTTAAATTTTCTAGTTAATTTGTAATTTCAAATTTAAGCTTTCTTGGGGGATTGATATTTGGGACTTAAATAGAAATTCTTATATTACTTGATAACGATACATATACTTTTATAGAATACCGACCTTAAGAGCTTAACTTTATTATTTATAAAATATCACATCAAGATTTTGACACCGTTGTAAAGCAGAGTCAACTTTATAAATTTTACACAATTATATTTCCGTCGCATCAAGTTTTTGGCGCTGTTGACGGGGAAGGTAACGGTAAATTAAATAGATTTGATAAATTAGAAAATTTAGAGATAAAAATATATAAAATAAAAAATAAAAAAAAAATTATGAAATTAGAAATCCAAAAAAAAGTATTTAACTATATATTTAAGAGTATTTTTTAAAAAAATTTCTTTGCTTATTATATTTATTTATGTAAAATATTGGAGCTGAAGGATTAGTACCTTATGATTCAGAATTATAACATACTATTAAAAAATTTCAAAAACAAAAAAAAGAAATTAAAAATTTGAACAAAATGGCAAATAACTTAGATAATCAAATAAATGGAAATCGACAAAGACCTTTAAAAGATTGTGTTAATCCAATAGCAGATGAACTTGACTTAACTAATCAAAATCCTGATGTTGCTGCTAATTCATTTGAGCTTAAACCTGCTATTATCCAAATGGTACAAAATAATCAGTTTAGAGGAACACCTACTGAAGATCCTAACTTACATCTTGCTAGTTTTCTTGAAATTTATGCTACTTTTAAATATGACAGTGTCTAATGATGCTGTTATGCTTAAACTTTTTCTTTTTCATTAAACGATAAAGCTAAAGCATGGTTAAATTAATTAGCACCTGGATCAATCAGAACTTCGGGAGAACTATGACAAAAATTCTTGGCTAAATATTTTCCACCCTCAAAAACCGCTAAGCTTAGAAATGATGTTACATCTTTTTGTCAGTTTGAAGGGGAATCAATATATGAAGCCTAGGAAAGATTTAAGGATCTTCTTAGAAAATATCCACACCATGATTTACTAGATTGTTTAATAATTCAAACTTTTTATAATGGATTAGTGGGATGATTAGTGGGATCACCCACCTAGATCTATTATAGATGCTGCTGCAGGTGGATCACAAATGTCAAAACCTTTTGATGAAGCAAACTCTTTAATAGAAGAAATGACAACTAAAAATTTTCAATGGCCCTCTGAATGGGTAAATTCTAAGAGAGTAGCTAGTATTCATGACTTTAATGCAATATCTATTTTAGCATCTCAAATTGTTGCTATATCGAAAAAGATTGATCAAATTAGAGTGAACTATTCTCAAATACCACTAATATTTGAGGAAAATTTGCTAGGATAGATAATTGATACTCAATCATCTTATGAAACTTTGAATGTTATTAATAATAAAAATAACAATCTCTATTCTAACTATTACAACCCTGGATGGAAAAATCACCCTATTTTAGTTGAAATAATTATAACAATTCAATGAACCCCTCAGGAAATTTAAACAACCAAGGAAATCCCTATTATCAACCTTATTATCCTCCTGTATTTAACTCTAACCCTAACCCACAAGTTAAGGAAAAGAAATAAGGAAAAGAAATTAACTAGTTAAGGAAAAGAAATTAACTATGGAAGTGTTGAATATGTATATGTGAAATCAAATACAAAATCAAGGGCCTGCTATTAGAAATATTGAAAATCAATTAGGACATATTGCTACTGCACTTAGTAACAGACCTACATGAAATCTTCCGAGTATTGTGGAAGTTATTCCCAAAGATCAAAATAAGGAACGAACTAAAGCTTTTCAACTACGAAGTGGAAAAAAAGTTGAAACAAGAATCCAAAGAGAAACTGAAGTTGATGAGGAGAAGGAAGAGATTTAAACTGACCATAAGGAAAATGAACAAACACAAGTTCCCTTAGAATAACCACTACCTCCGTTTCCTCAATGACTGAAGCAAAAGAATAAAGACAAACAATTTATAAATTTTTTGGAAATCCTTAAAAAATTAATGATAAAAATTCCTTTCGTTGAAGCTTTTGAACAAAGGCCAAGTTATGTGAAATTTATAAAAGGTATACTAAACAAGAAAAAGAAGTTTGTAGATCATGAGACCTTTGCACTAAGCGAAGAGCGTAGCACTATTATTTAGAAGAAGCTTCCTAAAAAATTAAAAGATCCTGGTAGTTTTACTATACCTTATGCAATTAGTGAAAAGTTTTATGGAAAAGGCTTATGTGATTTAGGAGCGAGTATCAATCTTATGCCTCTATCGATTTTTAAAAATTTAGATTCATGAGAGATTTCCCTACTACTATAACTCTTCAGTTAGTAGATTCATTAATAACTTATCCTAAAGGAGTTATAGAATATGAGTTAATAAAAGTGGATAATTTATTTTTCCTGTAGACTTATTAGTATTAGATATGGAGGAAGATAAAGAGATCCCTATTATTTTGGGGAGACCATTTTCTGCAACAGGGAGAGTTGTAATAGATGTGGATAAAGGAGAATTAATAATGAGAGTTAATGATCAAGAAGTAACATTTAATATTTCAAAAACTATGAAATATGTTGCAATAGAAAAAAATAATGAATGTTTTAGAATGGAAGTTACTGATTATCTAAGTAATGAGCAATTTATGAAAGAGTTTGAAGAAAAATTAAGGCAAGAAGAATTTATTGAGAATGAGGATGAAATAAAAGAAGAAAATTTAGAATATATTCAGGACAAATTTGAAACTTTAGATTTATTGGAACATGATAATAAAAATCTTATTCATTCAAGTATTAAACCACCTGAACTTGAACAGAAAGTATTATCTGGCCATTTAAAATATGTGTTTTTAGAAGATTCATCTACATTGCCTATTATTGTATCTTCTGAGTTAACTGAGATTCAAGAACAGAAATTAATATAAATGTTAAAAAGATATAAAAAGGCTTTTGGATGGACTTTAGCAAATATTAAAGGAATTAGTCTTTCAATTTGTCTGCAAAGAATTATATTAGATGAACAATACAAACCTAAAGTTGATCCTCAAAGGAGATTAAACCCAATAATGAAAGAAGTTGTTAAAAAAAAATTTTTAAATGGTCAGATGCTGGAATTATATATCCTATTTCAGACAGTGTTTGGGTAAGCCCAATTCACTGTGTTCCAAAAAAAGGAGGAGTGACCGTTGGTGTAAATGAGAATAATGAATTAATTCCAGTAAGACAAGTTACTAATTGACAAATTTGTATAGACTTATAGACTGTAGAAAATTAAACATGGCCACCAAGAAAGATCATTTTCCTTTACCCTTTCTAGAAAATTTTTTTGATATATTGGCTCGAAACAAATATTACTGCTTTTTAGATGGATATACCAGTTATCATCATATTCTAATTGCACCTGAGGATCAAGAGAAGACAACATTTTTAAGTCCTTATAGAACATTTGCTTTTTGTAGAATGCCATTTGGACAATACAATGCAACTACGACATTTCAAAAATGTACGATGTCAATATTTAATAATCTTATTGAACATGGAATGAAAGTATTTATGAATGATTTCTCTATTATGTTTATGAATGATTTCTCTATGTTTGGGACTTCATTTGAATTATGTTTAAATAAGTTAGAAAAAGTTCTGGAATTATGTGAAAAAGTCAACCTAGTACGAAATTAGGAAAAATGTCAATTTATGGTTGCACGAGGAATTGTACTTGGGCATAAAATTTCTGAAAATAGCATGGAAGTAGATCCTGCAAAAGTTCAAGTTATTGAAAAATTACCACCACTGACTATGGTCAGAGGGGTAAGAAATTTTGTAGGACATGCTGATTTCTACAAGTGTTACATTAAATTTTTTCCAAAAATAACTGAGCCATTATGCCAACATTTAGAAGAAGATACAAAATTTGATTTTAATGAGGAATGCATTAAAGCATTAGAATTATTGAAAAAAAAATTAATCACTGCACCTATAATAGTCCCACCTGATTGGGAGAAACTATTTGAAATAGTGTGCAATACTAGTGATTACGTTATAGGAGCTGTTTTAGGACAAAGGCACAATAAAGTTTTTAAAGTAATATATTATGCTAATAAAACTCTAAATGATGCTTAAATTAACTACACTACTACTGAAAGAGAGTTATTAGCTTTTGTTTATGCCTTTGATAAATTTAGACCTTACTTGATTGGAACTAAATGTATAGTGCATATAGATCATTCTGCTATCAATTACTTAATGCAAATGAGGGATGTTAAACTAAGATTAATTAGATGGTTACCTCTATTGTAAGAGTTTGATTTTACTGTAGTTGATAGAAAGGGAAATGAAAATCAAATACCTGATCATTTGTCTAGACAAGAAAAAGAAATATTAACTAATTTTGCAAATGAAATTTTAGAAAATTTCCTTGATGAACAATTATATATTGACGAAATTAATACATCGTGGTATGCCGATATAATAAATTATATTATAAGTAGTATTTTACCACCTGATGTTAATAATCAACAACTAAAGAAATTTATATATGATTCAAAATTCTATGTTTGGGATGGCCCATATTTATATAAACAATGTAAAGATCTAATTATTAGAAGGTGTGTGCTTTATGAAGCAACTAAACAAATAATTGAAAGATGTCATGATTCTTAATGTAGAAGACATTTAGGAACAAGTAGAACATCATATAAAATTTTACAAGCTGAATTTTATTGGCCTACTTTTTTAGAAATGTTAGTAAATAATTAAAACATGCGATCGATATCGGCGAGTAGGAAATATTTCTACAAGAAATTAAATGTCTCTAAATTACACATTGGAAGTTGAAATTTTTTGTGTGGGGATTAAATTTTATGGGACCATTTATGCCTTCATTTGGAAACTTATATATATTACTTATTGTTGATTATAAGTCCAACTGGATTGAAGCTGTTGTTGTACCTAATGTGATGCTCAAAGTATTTCTAAATTTTTAAATAAAAATTTTCTTACAAGATCTAGAATGTCGAGAGTAATTATTACTGATGGAGGATCTCATTTTAGGAATATGAGAATCAAAAAATTAATTAAAAATTATGATAATATACATAGATTCTCTACTGTTTATCATCCTTAGACTAGCGGTCTAGCGGAAATATCAAATCATGAAATAAAACAAATTTTAGAAAAAGTTGTATGTCACTATAAATTAGATTTGTCTACTTGATTCGATACTGCATTAAGGGCATATAAAACTGCTTATAAATCTCCTATAAGACCCTTATAAACTTATTTTTGGAAAAAAACAAGCCACTTACTAGTAGAATTGGAGCATAAAACATTTTGGACTATTAAGGAATTTAATTTTAATTTAAAAGATGCTGATGAGAAAAGATTATTGCAACTCAATGAACTTGAGGAGATTAGAAAGGAAGCATATGATAATGCAAAAATCTATAAAGAGAAAATGAAAATATTGCATGATAGAAAGATTATTAAGAAGAATTTTGAACCTCGACAAGAAGTTTTATTATATAATACAAGATTGAGATTATTTTCAGGAAAACTAAAATCCAGATCCAGATGGTTATCAGATGGTTATGACCATTTAAAGTGATTAAAGTCCATCATTATGGAACTGTTGTTATTAATGATCCTAAAACTGGAAAAATTTTTAAACTTAATGGACATCGATTGAAACATTATTATGAAGAACACATACCACAATTTAAAGAAGTTTTAATGTTAAGTCAATCCAACTAAACAATGGTACGTCGGGCTGACGATGTTAAACCAAGCGCTTTGTGGGAGACAACCCATATAGAAATCTATATATCTATAAATACAATTTTGTTTAATAAGTGTATTTATGTATTAGGAAATAATAGTATTTTTGAATCATACACAATTTCATATATCATAAATTAAGCCAAATATTGGTATTAGAGGAAAATTTGGAATGAAATTAAGAAAAATGGATGGATAGATGAAAATTTGACTGATCAATTCTCGTACCGACCCTTCTACACTTTGTAAGTCCATTACCAATCTATGAGAGATATTAGAGGAGGAGAAAGTACTAAAGATGAGGCAGAATAATTGAAGAAGTTGGACTCTCTACTAGTGTAAAATACTTATGTTTTTAATGTAATTGTGTGGATTTAATTTACTATACTTTGCTTTAAAACACTATTAACTTTGATTGTGTATAATTTTGTGTCAGCATTATAGTGTTGTGGCTTGATTTAAACGCTAAAATATAATTTAGTTTGCTTTAAGGATGTGGAAGTGTGATTAGAAAAATGTACTTGTAAAAAGTATATTTTCATATATAAAAGTTAGTTTAGTGTTGTTTTTGAAAATCTTGTTTGTGAATTATTTTTAGATAAAAATTAGTGTTAAAAAGAGTAAAAAGACTTCGGAGTAAATTGAGAGAAAATTGAAATTTGAAAAATTCAAAATATGAAATTTTTGGCCACTGGCACTGACGGCGCCAGCATGGGTGCTGACAGCGCCCTCGACCCAAACCGGCCCAAACACCCTTAAATTTTGCTATTTGCACAATACAATGTCATTTTTAACCTTTGAGCCGCCTTCAACCTCCGTTTTTTGCACCTAGGGCATGCTATTGCTCGGATTTGAGGTGACTTTAAGGCAAACAAAGTTTGGATTTCATCTTCTCTAAGTAAGAGCTACACTTTCAACTCAAATTTTTTTTTTCATCAAGGATTTATCCTACATTGCCGAGATCCACAATTTTGAGATTGTTTTGGATGATTTTGAGAAAATACTTTAGTGAAGAACTCTTACTTAGTAGATTTAATTTTAAAACGATCCGCATTGTGATTTTTAGAATTTTTGGGAATTTATTTTGATTTTATCAAATTTCTGTAGATTTATCATGGCACCTAGAATGAGCAAAGGAACGAGAAAGGTAGATTTCGATGATCAAAGGTTTGCCAACTACAATGCCAAGATTTTCTTCAATAGTTTACTTACAACTAAAAAAGTGATTATGGATCAAGGATTTAAAAATACAGGAGGAGAATTTGAGAGATTAATCAATGTTCGGCAGTGGGAAAATTTTTGCTACTTTATTGCTACTACCGAGTTACTACCGAGGCAATTATTGGTGTAGTGATGGAGTTTTATGCCAATTTCAAGGAGACTTCTGAAGACTATGTGTTTGTTCAACGAAAAATTATGGAGTTTACTTCAAGGAAGATTAATGAATTTGATCAGTTAGAAGATGTGTATAGCTGACCGTTGACCGACTTTTTGTAAATCGACAAATACAAGAATTTAATGGCGCTACTAGAAGATTTAATTTTCAGCAACGACATCCAAAGACTTGATCGCGACTTCATAAATGTGTCTAATTTGATTAAGTTGCATAAATATAATATTCAATAATGTTAAAGTCAAAGTTTTCAACGCAAGTATATGTATTGCTCTAGTAATACAGGGCTCTAATGGAGTCCTAGATATCGATCCCACAGGGAGTAGTTAAATCTACGGACTAAGATTTTATAAAAAGCAATACTTTAATTACAACAATGAAGTTCAATTTGCTTATCTATCACTAATAGGAAATTGAAATAATTATGTAATTTTATCTATAAAATAACTAAATATGCTAATGAAGGTAGGATTGTGATATATAAGAAAGCATCCTTCTCCTTGTCAAGAAATTATAGTGAAATGGACAAAATGAATTAGTTCAAATTGTATTGTGCCAAATAGGATCATACCTATTCCTTACCCTTTGGTCCAAGCATAAAGTACATTGACTAATCCTATGCTTGGTTATTGATTCTGCGGCTAGGCTGGGAGGATACCGGCTCTCACTTCGGAGCTCCCACTTTCCCCTCTCCTGAGGGCTAACATCTATACCTCAACACCCAAACAATAGGACTGAATTAGGGATTTTAGTCTGTCACTCTAAAATCTCCAATTCTACGCCCAATAATATTATTTCTTTATTTATTTGCACCCAAATTCCAAGGGCTTTGACCTCCCTGAACCTTGGATGTAATCTTCACTTTAGTTGTAAAACTCAACATATTTTAACAAATCAATTGGCCAGATTGAAAGTAAATTAAGATCAAAGTGAAAAGATCATCACAACTTATTTAACATTTTTAAGGTTCAACCAATCCA